>NC_041345.1:15665447-15865447 GCF_004354835.1 Perca flavescens
GCTTGTATTGTTTTAATAAAAGTACTATGAAAGCTAAATGTATCACCAATTCACACAATCAAAAGCATTTTCCACATCTAGCCCCACCAACACTGCTTCTAAATTATACTGTGTTATGTGGCAAACTACATGCTATGATGCTGTCTTGAGTTTGTCTGTGGCGAACAAATGCTGTCTGGTCTATGCTAATGATTTGTGGTAAAAGTCCCTCTATTCTTTTTGTCAATTAAGATTTTATAATCCTAGTATAACCACATCTGGAATTCTATTAATACAATTATTGTAATATTGATGTGTCTTGGCAGCTGGCAAAGGCCATTTAAAAGTCATACTTCAGGAGTGCCCCCTAAAGGCAGTTTTTTGTCTGATGATTCACTGCCCATGTTGCTAAGATGAAGGTATTTAAAAGGCATATAGACAATGACAACAACATGTAATAAACACTGCAATCCAATAACATATTTTATTATAAGGTGCTTCTGTGGAAATAAAAAGGAGAAAAAAACAAGATAACAGGAACAACTTACTATTATACTGTAATTCAATACAACAGCACCTACTGCATATGACTTAAAATAGAACCATAGTGCTCAATCAACACTTTCAGTTGACAGTCTCAACAAAACAACATTTCAGGTTTGACAAAGGTTGATTTATTGCAGAGCTATTGTACTCTCTTGCATAACATTGTGCTGGTGTAGCTTTTATGGTTATATTTGTGAAATAAACTGCTTTTATTTAAGTTGATAAATACATTATAAATCTACACACTGTAGGTTACCATTTGTATTATTGTATTGTACATTATTAATGTAACATCTTGTCTGTGCAGGTTTCTAAGACAGATCCTTCACCTAAGAGAGAAATGCCTACGATGATCTTGTTTAATGTGGTGTTTGCACTAAGGGTATGAAAATACTTCTTACAATTTCAATTTTAAATTGTGTTAGCTATTTGCTCTAGCAGTTGAAATAAGTTTTGTATAAATGTTAATAATATTTTTACAAATTAACTTGATCTTTTTTATTTTTAATGATGGCACAATTAAGGCAGCTGGGTGTGGGTGGGACACCTATATGAGTGTGTGTGAGTGATAATATTCTGGTATACTCTATCTGTGAGAGCATGGGAACTCAGAGGGAGTACGTGCCAATTTACTTTGCTTAATCATGTCGCCCAACAAGGCACAGCCTGTTCCTGCCCATGCTGAGTCACTGTACCCAGTAAGTCCCAATACAGCTCAAATGGGACGAGAAGTGCTCAGTCATGTTTTGTCAACAATATCTGCCAAGCAACTGTGGAATTTGTACCCTGGAAATTAGTGTGTGTGTATACAGTATATTATTATAATATATATTAATAATAAAATTGTTTTTGTGTGTTTTATAATTAATGGTAAATGATTTAACCATTCATATTTAATGGATTCACAAATATAATAAATTACTGTATTTCATATTTTTCTACATGTTCATTCATACAAAATACAATATATATATATATATATATATATATATATATATATATATATATATATATATATATATATAATGGCAGCTGATCTACTTTACAATACCAAGAGTGAGCACTCATTTTTTATAATATTATATTTGTCCAACCTCATTTACTTACCGGAGGAGAACAGAATATTAATAATACTTCTCTGTATATTGTAATAAAAGGCCCCAATTAAACTGCAGAAATACCACAGAGCTGAGGCAAAACCTGTTATTGTATTAGATTGCATTACAAATGATGATTGAAAAGATGACACTTATAAACTGTTAACTCTGTCAATTAACATTGGCTAAATATTAATATTTAAAAAACAACAATTATTAGCATTTTGTTTTAAACATACACTTAGATATTTAGTGTAAGCATAATTTGAAATCTGTGTTAAATTCATATCTTTTCATTCATATATAAGTGTGTTACATGCTAAGATCTTTACCTCACATAAAGGAGCTCAAAAGACATTTAATTATTAAAAGCTCATACATGTTTGACAGTTCAGCAGTTAGTAGGCTGGTAATGTTTTACATACATTTTAACTGAGCTACAAATTAAAGCACTGATATTGTGAATTGAGTGACATTGGTAATTGCTGTGTTGTACTGTATACATATTACCAACATGTTTCTGTCAAAATGTCACTGTTTCCCTCTCATATTTGGCCTGTATAGGCGAATGCTGACCCATCTGTCATCAGCTGCATGCACAACTTGTCACGTCGCATTGCCATAGCCCTTCAGCACGAGGAACGACGCTGCCAGTACCTGACCAGAGAGGCCAAACTGATGCTGGCAATCCAGGATGAGATAACCACTATGACTGAGAGTGAGATACATACTTGACACACCTCACATTTGACAGCAATGTACTGCTCCCCTTCTCTGGTCTCAATCAATTCATAGATTTCATAGAAGTCATCGTATATAATGGCTTATTTATTATATTACAATATACTGTACCTTGTCAGTATACTCACATTGATTATGTATTATAGTTGAGATTTGAAGGTATATTTTGACAGTGTTCTTTGTTTTTCCTGATTTAAGCGGATGGAAGCCCCCAGTCTCCATTTAGACAAATTCTTCCCAAATGTAAACTAGCCAGAGACCTGAAGGAGGCTTATGACAGGTGTGTGATTAAGCACATTATATATTGTTATTTTAGTTTTATTATTTCTCCCTTTGTCTTACCATTTTGTTCATATAGCTGACTCTAATAGTTGTGTTATTGCAGCCTTTGTACAACTGGAGTGGTGCGACTACATATTAACAACTGGCTTGAGGTGAGCTTCTGTTTACCACACAAGATCCACAGGATTGGCGGCAACTATATCCCCCCTGAGGCATTAGAGCGCAGCCTTAAGGCTATAAGGTTAGTTTTTACTTTGTATATGCAGAATATAAAGTTTCTACACTGTTGTATGTGGGTTGAAACTTTTAAAATGACATTTCTGGCAACACCTCAATCTGCGGTTTTGTAGCGTGATACTGAAAATGGTCTATCATAACTGACCACACATACTCCACCCATTGCCAAACTTCTCAAAGCACAAACCTGTGTATGACGTGTTATTGCAAGTGTTATTGCAGATATAGCCTCATCCATTTTAAAAATATGTTTAATTAAGTTTTAATTAATATCTAAGAAATGTATAACATTTACTGTAAGTTGCTAATATACGTTCCTTTTTCTTCAAATGCAACATCTATTACAACATTTATTTACTGTCATTTGGATATTTTGGTTATTCTCTTCTTAATTGCTTTAATTATAATGGAACCTTAAAGCAGCAGAGTGTTAATTTCTTAATCTGACTTGGCTGCAAGTTAGTTATGCAAAACTGCATAATGAGTCTGTGTTTGTCAGTTCAGAATATAAAAGGTATAAGTCAACATGGTTAAGAAAAAAAAAACTAAGGAGTGATAAACTCTAAAACACACACTTACATTTAGTCAGCCAGCCTGCATAGGCTTATACATGACTACTAAGTAGCACAGGATTGTTACAATTATTATTAATCTGTGTTGTTAGATGCACTGTTGACCCATAGGTCGACTTGCTTAAAAAGAAGTCTCAGATCTAGGAGGTCTGTTGATTCAGATGCTGCATCTTATGTTGTTTGATCCTTCAGACCCTATCATGCTCTGCTGCTGCTGGAAAGTGAGAAGGCACTGCTGGGCCAGCTTCCACTGGACTGCTCACCTGCGATGGTGCGCCTCATTAAAACCTGCTCAGCGGTGAAAAACCTGCAGCAGCTCTCACAGGATGCTGACCTGGCCTTACTTCAGGTGGAGAATAGTCACACCACCTGTGTCACCACTGCACTTTACAACCCCAGATGTCATTCTGTGATCTCAAAAGGCATTTATCTTAACATCTAAACTTTTAAGTTTTAAGGTTATACATGCAGTACATGTATAACATGGGCAGAATCAAAGATCTTGATCCCTTTAGCTGTATGTAGCACCCGGACAAAACTATTAGAAAAAGAAAAAAGGTGAAAAAAAGTGCAACAATTGGAGTGATATCATACTTAATGTCTAATCTCTTACAACATATAGCAGTAAAAGTTGTTTACCCAGAGAGGTTACTGTGTTGATGGTGTCTTACTGCCATCTAGTGGACAATATATGTATATTCAAAGAAAATCCGAGACCACCAGTACAAGTCATTCTCTTAGTTTACAAGTTCTTATATATTTCTTCTATAGTTGGTTTTTAACTGCATAGAATTTTGTTGTTTAGATCTCATTTCACATCAATTATATTATTTGCAAATAATTCTCCCTCTCAGATCTTTCAAATTGCTGCTCACTTGGTTTATTGGGGCAAAGCGATCATCATATACCCACTGTGTGAGAACAACGTCTACATGCTGTCCCCTCATGCCAACATCTGCCTGTGAGTGTTTATGATGTGATGTAAGCTATTTGGCTGTACTTATTACTGTAGAGCTTATGGACCATAATATTGCTGAGCACCCATCCATGTCATTGCCTCATATACATAGGTCTAAAAAAACATGTATTTATGGTTATTAAATTCAGATTTGTACTTGTTAAACCACCTCAACATTTTCTCATGAAAGAATTGGATTGGGCCATTGGCAGTACTTGTATTTTCTTCTCTATACCTAAAACTTTAAATAGCCTTTTCAACATTGTGGAAAAAAGCTGTGTTAATGGAAGAGCTTGCTGTTGTAGAATAATGTCTGCCATCTCTCCCTGGATAGATACTCACCACTGGCTGAGCAGTTTGCCCAGCAGTTTCCTGGTCATGATCTGCCCTCCATGTTAGCCAAGTTCTCACTGCCTGTCTCACTGGCCGAGTTCAGAAACCCTCTGGAAGCTCCTGCACAGGAGGTAGGACTTTTATTCAAGATCAGATAACAAATAACCTTACTCCTCCACACTGGAATACATACATACACTACACATGTATTAAGCCAGCAAGTAATTAGTATCAAGTCCTTAAATTATTTTTGCTTTTGATTATATGTAGAATATACAAAAAATAAACAACAGTATATTATGAATTAATTTGAAATACAAATCCACTTTATTTTCCTATGTTGGTGAAATAATTTGATTTATATGTATTGTTTTCTCAACAGAAAGGACAAAAAAAAAGTATAATAAATGTTTCTAGTTTAAAGAATCATACCATTTTTAGATATGTATACAATTTAAACATAAAGGAAATTATAGTTCCCTGGTAAATCCCTTGTACATATAGGGCTATTCATGTAAATGTACTAGATACTGTATTGTAAGAGCAGACCATCTGGTGTTCTCCGACCCATCTTGTTTTGGCATAACTGCTTGCTTGGGCGTCGGCGATGAATTATAAATGGCAAAGGGACATCAGCTCTAGCGTCTGCAGCCTCCATTTTTCATGAGAACAACATAAGAGCCAGGGCTCTTTCTTTTGGCTTTATTTTGAGCTTGTATGGAACCCACGACTGATTTTAAACATTTGATCTGGTTAGGGACATAAGCGTGTTCAGCTTTACTTGTTCAGTGTTTATCCTGTGCTCAGCCGTGATGCAGTTTGCTGCTCTGCTCCTGATCAGGCCCAGCTGATCCAGATGGTTGTGTGGATGCTCCAGCGGCGCCTGCTGATCCAGCTGCACACGTATGTCTGCCTGTTAGTGCCGCCCAGCGAGGATGAGCCCGGGTTGAGGGATGAAGACCCTCCACTGGCTGCCCGAGTAGGAGGCCGCAGTCTCAGCACCCCTAGTGCTCTAAGCTTCGGTTCCCCAAGTATGTTCTCACTGAGCTCTTTCCTCCGCCTGCCTCTAAAATGGTTTAAAAGGGTTATAGATAATCAATGATCATGTCTGCTTCCTGTGTATAGCCAGCAGTGATGACATGACCCTCACCAGTCCCAGTATGGACAACTCTAGTGCAGAGCTACTGCCTGGTGGGGACTCTCCGCTTAACAAGAGGATGACCGAGACGCTACTTGCCAGCCTGTCAGAGCACGAGAGGCAGGTTATTCTTAACATCCCTGCGGCACAAAATCCAGAGGATCTTCGGATGTTTGCCAGGTAATTAAGCCAGAAGCCTAATGCATATTGTGTGCTTTTTTGTTAGTGCATTAAATGTTTCTTAGCTCTCCATTGCTCTCTGCGTTGTCTGCTTCTGTCAGATTAAAGGCCCCTTTACACTGTAAGATATTTGGCCATCTGAGAAGAAAATTAACAATCGTGAGAGAAATCTTCAGTCATCAATTCATTGATATTGAACAATCTGACACAGATTGCGACCAAGATTTTATTAGATTCGTGTGACTTGCAATAAACCTACGCAGTCGCTGTTTGTGTACAGTCTAAAGGTGCCTTAACAGATGGAATACCATTAAGTGAGGATCCAGTGATTCATGAGGTCATAAATCACATTTAATGCTTTGAATCATGGGAAATAAGAACATATTCATGCATTGGTGTTAAAAATAAAAGTTCTTACATTTGCATTCACAGAAATTGAATTGGAAAATATTGGCTGGAGAATTGAGATAATTTATGAGAGGTTAGTTGTGCGCATGTTTAAAAAGGGGAAATGTTTAGAAAGCTTCCTAATCCAGTATCAGTTGTGTGTACTACCTACTGCACAGTAAGGAAACATGTCATCAGAGCTGCAAAAGTCCTGTTGCATGGTTGATTTACACAGCTAATGATTCAATGAAACTCTATCTCTCAACCCATTTGTCTGCCTGTTGTGTTTCCAGGCTGCTGCACTATTTCAGGGGACATCACCACCTGGAAGAGATTATGTACAATGAGAACATGAGGCGCTCGCAGCTCAAGACGCTGTTTGACAAGTTCCGCAATGTCCTTGTGGTAACCAACCATGAGGATCCCATTATTTCCATCTTTCAGTCACCCATGGAGTAGAGGCACAGGGACGGTATCAGCTCTCACAAACTGGAAAATATGTCTGTTTGAGAGGAGTTAATAGCCTGCTGTGCTCACAGCTAAGTGCTATTGCTCAACGGTGTTTTAATGTGAACTGACATGATTGTGTTAATGAGTGCAGATTTACAAAATGAATAAAGTTTGTCCTTTATGAGCCAAATGTTTGTTTACAATATTAAATTATTTTGTACATACCAGAAATGCCTCAAGTATTTACTTTCAATATTGGTGTAGTGGGGGTTTAACTTTATCTTCCCCTGTCCCAGATAGCTCATCTGTACTGACCACAGAGGCGCACACTGAGTAATGATCATTCCAGACCTCCAGCTACCTCTCCTCAGGAATCCCAGAGGTGGGAAGAGAAAGACGGCAAGAAAGGGCAGACTCTAAACATCAGACAAGCCGATTTTGTTTTGAGAGAAGCAGAGCGTTCCAAACATCTGTGAAATTACTGAGTCACTGAGAAGAGAGTTTCCCAAGTATGTATATTAAAAAACACTTACACAATAAATGAAAAAACATTTTGTATAATTTATTCAGATTCGCATTCAGACATTCAACCAGTCATATGGTTATTCTACCACCTTGACTTTCTTTTTACGTTTTTATAGTGCCTAAATGGTGAAGTCCACAAAGGGAACAGATGGCAGAGTAGTTTTAGGAATATTCCTGTTATGTCCTTTTGACATTGTGCTGTCCTGTGTCAGACTGCACATCTGAGGGACCTAAATTGTTCATTACATTTCCAGACAGAGACTGTCTTTCTGCCTCTTTGTTCACTACACTAACACAGGGGTGCCCATGAAGATAAAAACGCCAGGGCTTCTTGGCCCATTCCCCATGGGACTCGATTCCAATGCGTGGTGCTGATACTATATCGTGGGGTTCTACTGGATTTGTGTGGGGGTCCTTTTCCAGCCACACCTCTGGGTCTGAGGCTAGGTCTCGACGGTCAAAACAGCGGGGTATATTTAGAGCCTGGCACAGCTTTGAAGGGCCGTTGCAGAGCTCTTTGTCCTTAAGTTGTCGGGCTCCCTCTTTGCGTCTGGCTGCCCTCAGCTGCCTCATGACGGGCTGCCCTTGCAGGGGCTCAAGGGAGCGCAGCAGCACGGCAGCACCCTCCCCTGGGAATACAGCACACAATAAGCATCGGTCAGCAAGGCTCCACTCTGTCTCCTTCCTTTCGGCTTTAATCCACTGATGATGAAAAACACTGCTGTATTGATTTAATGTTTTAATAATCAACACTTGTAGGAGGGCACATTATACCAAAAAATATTTCTTTTGTTTACATGCATCAGTAGGCAAAATGGCTATCATAATGAACACCTGTGGTGGGCAATGCTTTTACCTTCACTAGACACGTTCATACAAAGGTAGATGCCATAGATTGTATACACATAGATTGTGCCAGGCTTCATGAACATGGCTGTATTCCTCTCAGTGCGTTTGCCTCCTGCTGAGTGTGATGCTTTGTCCTCCCCTCCAAGGTAGGCTTCAGTTTCTACTATTCTCCCTCGCAGCTCAGTACCATCTGCACACCTGCGGACCAACACCTGCAGGGACAAGAAACAAGACAGATTATGTTTTATTATGATTAATTTATTAATCACTTAGTCAATCAACAGTAGATTAGTTGGCAACAATTTTAATATATTAAGCCAAAATGGCAAAAATATGGGGTTTTGTTTTTTTTAAGCCTTCTGTGATAGTAAACTGAATATCTTTTGGGACTGTTGATCCTACAAAACCAGACATTTGAAGATGTGACCATGGGCTCTGGGAAATTGTACATTTGCACACACTTAATATACCAAACGATTAATCGATCAAGCATGTAAATAATAATTAGATGCTGTCCTACACAAAGGGAACGGTCTGGATGCATTGTGGATTTTGCAAGGTTGTAGCTAAGTGTAATCAAATGAAATACAATGTCTCAGTGTTGCAATGAAGCACTGAAGAGACAGGTTACTTAATGAAGCTCCTGCATGAAATACAAAGTAACCATAGGAGGCTAGACTTTCAGATATAAGGCTGCCTTGTTGTCTCAGGTCCTTGTAGCTTTGATAGATTGAAATGTTGACAGACTGGACAAAAGATGTCTACCTGTAGAGCATTAACGTTATATGGCTTTCAGAAACCATCCTTACAAAATAACTGGATGTAAAACTAAGGTGAGATAGCAGATTACCTTGCCGAGGAATGCTTTAGCCAAACTGATGCAGGACTGGTTGAAAAAATCCTCTGCCAGTTTGTGCTGCAGGTCACTCTTGGTTAAATAATTGCTTTGCTCCGTCTCAGCACTTTGAGCATTTTCACACTTCTTCAGCTTCGCGGGTGACACCTTCAGTGTCAAATCCGTCCGGTTTTCATGTTTATTTACTGCTTGCTCGGGTGCTGCTGCTAACGTTGTCAATGCTAGCATCTTTCTTTTTCCCCTTAACATCATGTTGTCGCAAAACACTTAAAAAAAATTAACAAAAAATGTATGACACCCTCACGTCTCTTTTGTAATGTCATTAACACTTTTACATATTCTTTAAACCATTTACTTAATTATTTATTTGATTATTATAGTCATAATTGATCCACGCTTATAGCAGATCAATGCTAGTGCTAACATACAGGAAGTAAACTATTGTTTTGTATTTCTTAAAGGGACCGCGCTACCATTTCGGTCTGACGGAAAGCTTCTCCTGACGGACGTTACTGTAAATCACTGTAACGTTAAACGTTAATCATTAATTGATTATGTTTAGATTTAGTGGTTCCGGTTAATGGTTTCTATCCACTGTAAGGAGGAAGTAATGTCCAACTTGTGTTTTTTCCACAACATTATCAAACGTGACTTTGCAGCCCGAAGTGTTCTTCCTGCTACAAATAACAGCCACATTTGCTGATAGTTAAATCCCACTAACAGTGGCCTTTTCCTGCTGCTGTCTTATCTTTTCAGCCTCATTTGAAAACACTCCGCTCTAGAGGTTATAAATAGAGCTGGTGTGCTCATCATGCCTGCCTGTGCCCAGGAAGTGGATGGCGCCAGTTTGGCTCCAGGCACTGTGGGTCCATGTGGCTTTCTGGAAGACTAACAGTGTGTGTTATGCCACAGACTACAACTTTATCATGAAAGTACAAGTTTGCTGTGCTGTTTTTCTAACGCACTGCGTTGACCCTAAGCTCATGACTGCATGCATTGACTATAAGAGTGGATGGATAGGCTGATTATAGATATATGGATAAATGCAGAGCGTAAATGAGTAAAATAGATTAAGGGATGTTATGTTTAAAATAGATGGATTTATTGTGCCATTCAAATTGTTGTTGAGAACAGAAACCAAAAATATTGGTTACATTTTTAAAAATTGACATATTTTGCAGGTCGTTTGCAAATATTTTTCACATACAGGCTATTGTGGTTTGAGTTCATTTACATGTTTAACTGCTAGTTACTGAACTAATTATAGCCATCAGATTAAGTTAAAAGTTTAACAAAAATAAGTCCTCTGGACATCCTGCTGAGCTTTATTGTAGCTGCAGCCCACACTGGTTGTGCATGGTTTCTTTAGGTTCGTCATTCTGCAGTTATTTATCATTATGTGTTTTGCACCACTTTAAGGGCCTTTTTCTCCTTTCCAAGCATTTTGAGCTGTATTTTATTTTAGGCTTTTATGCTGGAGATTGACCTTTTCAATTTATCCTGCTTGTACAGACCTGGCCTGCTGGAAGGTGGCTTTTTTCCCCACATTGCAGGCAACATATTGTCAGTTGCTGCTGCAGCTTTACACATTGGTTAGATTTACAATGCCCTTCTTTATGCCTTTTTAATTCTGATGTTCATCAGCCTTTTTTTTCTGCTTTTGCTCCTGCAGCTACTTGTTCACCACGTCAATAATAATCTTATCTGGAAGAAGTAGTCTGTTAGTGGACTTGATTTATCAAAAACTATGATTACAAAAGAGCACACTTTATAGCAGGCCTCATGTGCCTCATGTGTGTTATTCATTCATTTAAGAGAGGAAAACACAGAAACACAGATAGCAATGTTACAAAAAATAGTTCTCCCCCCATAGAGGCCTCTCTCCTTTGGTCAGTCAGATCTTCGGAGAGGTGCCAGAAAGTGCAGCATGCTGCTGAAGTGGCAGCCGTGTGTGTGTGTCTGTGTGTCTGTGTGTGTGCATGCGTACATGCCTGTTGCATTGCAGACATAGGTGAAGGGCACATGAGGGTAAGTTGATATACTGCAGCAACATAAAAAAGTGCCATAAAAATTCTCAGTTCAAATATTTGCATGGCTAGTTATTTGATGTCATTACACCTATTATGTAGTATCTCTTATTGCTTGCTTTTGTTTTGTCAAAATGGTAAAATTTTCAAAATCAAATTCTTAAATCATAAATGTAAGTAACAGTATGCTACTGTAGGATTAGGGCAGTTGTGTAGTAATTATGGATAAAATAATTGCATAAATTATTGAGCCAGGATATGATCCAGACAAAAAAACCTGCTGAGCATGTCTAGTAGAACAGTCCGAGCATGGGTTGTTGACTTTGTCATTGCTGGTGGACCAGTGAAGGCCATTGTTTGCTTTGACTGTTTCCACTGCCTGTCAGCAGTGATGCTGGTCTGGGCCGGGCAGCTTTCATTGTTTCTGCCACTGATAATCTCAGAAGCCACAACTTGGCTGTAGCGTTGCATTCTGGATCACTTTCAATTCCAGCAGTCACCGCAGTGATAGTGACGCTGAGCAGGGACGCCAGAGACTCATCTGTGTGTGCAGATGGACGAACAGAATGCAGGCAGAAAATATCTTACTACACCATGAGTCAGAGAATCCTATGAACAATAAGAGCTGATCTTCTGGGTATAATATCCTCTTGTCATGCAGTGTTTAGAAAGTAAAATGTTTTATTAAAGTTGTGATTTTTTTGATAAAGTTTATGTAAATAAAAATTTACACAGTGAAATGTTTCAATTTCTTCTCACTTTTCAAGATTCGTTAAATATATATTCATGTACTGTATATAGTTTGAAAACCGAGACAGACTGGCATTGCTGTCTTTGGTTTATATCTGGCTGTATGAAAACATTACATCAAACACATGACTGAAATGGATTGACCAAAATAATGTCACTATTTTGTCCTGCCATGTTTATGATATCTTATGTCTGAATGCCAGTACCATCAGTGAAAAAGTCAAAATGCTTTCCCTAAGTAAATTGGCACAATGACAACATTTTATTTATTGTCTTTAAAGCTTTACTTTTTACAGATTTCTTCTGTGGTAATACATTTTACAAGAATGACAAACCCTTTACCTGCAACAGTGTGGCATTGACGTCCTCAAACGGATAAACTGTGAAATACAGCATGTCTACAAGTATAGTAGTACAGTGGCAGTGTTTCAGCAGAAGGTACTGTAATCATAACTATGCAAGACTTTGCTGTTGCATTTCTTTTATATGACAGTCGTAATTAAAAAAAGGACATCTCGGATGTTCTTGGTTGTAAATAAACGCTGAAAACTATTAGTGGCGATGTGTCATAGCTTTTGAACGGCTGAGATAACCTCCATACTGTGTTTAAATTTGTATTGCTTACACAACATCATCATATTTATAACAGATTTTAGTGTTAGCCATCCTCATTCCATTACAAGGTGCAGCAGTAAAGACTCTTATGATAGTCTAAATGGTCTTTCAGCAACACTTTCAGAGGTCTTTTCACCATGAATTGCTGCATTCTTAATTTTCTATCATATGTCTTTTTCTTCTTTTATCTTCTCTCTCTTTTAGCATTTTCTGGACCACATGTCTGGAAAAAGTAGATTGATTGAATGACGAAGGCGTGTTTAAAAATACCAAAGCATAAACACAAAGATCAGTTTTCGGTAGGATATACTTCAAATATCAAGACTCCATATCAGCCTCTGAAATAGGTTCCAAGAAACCTTTCCAGTAGTAACTTTAATTGCAATCATTTTTGTGACAAGTAACATTCTCATACACAAAGGAGCCTTCTTCCTCACCAAGCCAATGAGTAGCAGAGCCTGGTAGTCATCTTTAGCCTCAGTGTTTGTGGGATTCATTATTCATTGACGATTCATGATTCATGAGTCTCTTTTCTTGTTTGCTGCAGAGGTGTGGTGTGTGCTGCACAGGTGGCTGGTTTCTCACTGGGAGGGGGAAACGGGAGGGGTATTCTATGGGCGACTCCATTCACACATCTGCACAACAGAGACATCATGCTTATGGAGAAACATGTCTTTTTCAACATCTGGGATCTCATGCCAACAGGTTTTAACAGAACCACATTTAAACAGGTTAGGGAATACCATGTATGCATGTGTCTACTGTATGTATGTGCTTTCCTTGTATTTGTCTAGACCAAATGTATAGTTTTGTTCTACAATATAGAAAATTGGTGATTTTATTTTTTTATTTTATTAGGATGCCCATTAGCTGATGCAGAACAGGAGCTACTCTTCCTGGGGTCCACACAAACAAAACATGGCAACAGATAAAACATTTTCAAGCAAAACAACAACATGAAATAAAAATAAGAAAAGTATAACTAACAATATTCTTTCTTTCAAACATATAACAATACATATTCCTCTTCTTCTCTTCTCTGCTTCTCTTCATAGTTGTCAGATTCATCATTCCCTTATAGAACTGGCTCAGGTTTGCATTGCACCAGCTCTTAATTATGCTGTTCCGCGGGACATCCTTTGACACACTGAGCTCCTCTCTCCTCTCTCTTTCCATCTGTGTGCATTCATGTCCCAGAAATGCTCGTTACTAACTTAGCTCTGGGAAGCTTAGTCCCCAGAGTCCTTATGTTTTTTCGCCCAGCAGTTTTCCTTGGATTAGGGTGGCACCTAAATCGTGGTTGCAGCTGTCGCCGTGGTCCTGCTACGCGCCCTGCTACACCCTGCTACGCCCTGCAATGTCCTGCTACGACATGAACTACTACAACTACTATTTCTAGTCATAGTTCCATTATCTTTATTGTGACTATTATTGCCACTGTTCATCACACCCCAACCGACACCGTCAGACACCACCTACCAAGTGCCTGGGTCTGTCCGAGGTTTCTCCCTCAAAGGGAGTTTTTCTCACTACCCAAGGTTTCTCCCTAAAAGGGAGTTTTTCCTCGCCACTGGGGGAATTACTGGAATTGTTGGGTCTTTGTAAATTATAGTGTGGTCTAGACCTACTCTATCTGTAAAGTGTCTTGAGATAACTCTTGTTATGATTTGATACTATAAATAAAATTGAATTGAATATACACTTACAGTATATATATATTAAACTAAATTCATAAGCACTGAATATACAAAAGTGAACAACATTTACTTACACTTACAACATATTAGTATACATGTAAATATTCCTATACATAAAAAGTATACAGGCGTAGGGCCATTAGATGTTGCTTTACTTGTTTTTTAAAGCTTGCTTTATTGTGTGCTTTAGCAATCTCAGCTGGAATTGAGTTCCATACAACCATTCCTCAATACTGTACATTGCTTTGATTGTGTTCTGGATTTAGGAACTGTGTAAAGACCTCTGTTGGCATGTCTGGTGGAGTATGTATGTGTGTTAGAGCTGAATATGAGTTGACTATATAAATAAATAATTAGGAATTTTCAATACATTGATGTTTTTAACAAAAACCAGGAGTGATGCTGATAGCCTCTCTTCAACTTTCAACCAGGAGAGATTGACATGCATGTTGTTTACATCAGACATAAGTGTGCATCGAAGGGCAAGACGAGCTGCTCTGTTCTGAGCCAGCTGCAGTTTTCCTAGATCCTTCTTTGTGATAGATGTGATTAAACTGCATCAGGTGACTTGAGATTTGGGTTTAGAGAGTTTAGTTTCCACCTATTCAGCAGAGATACACTTGAGAAACAGAAACAACTGTGTAGAATCTACTTTTTAAAACTAAGAAGTAGTCAATAAAACCATAGTAGTTATTTTAAACCATTTAGTAGTTTTTTAAAGCACAAAAAGCACAAAAATAGTCAATAACAGTTTGAGAGCTGTTTTAGTAGATCATTAAATGACAAAAACTTAGCCTTCCATTTGTTTGGTTTATTGATTGAGTCTGCACTAAAATATCCTGCCTCCTGACGTTTCTCCATCTAGTCTGATAACAGCTTCCTTGTCTGAGCTCACACCTGTGGCTCTCTGAGGGAACAATCGTTGACTTAGGCAGGGGGGGAGGGCTACAGGAGCTCACTGGTCTTATCAC
Organism: Perca flavescens; assembly: GCF_004354835.1. Taxonomy (NCBI): domain Eukaryota; kingdom Metazoa; phylum Chordata; class Actinopteri; order Perciformes; family Percidae; genus Perca; species Perca flavescens. The sequence continues at coordinate 15,680,638 of NC_041345.1, forward strand.
AAAAACAAGGGAGTAAATCTGCTCAACATGACCATGCAGCAAAAAAAAAGAAAAAAAAAATCTGCCCTCTTTGATTTCTTCAACAGCCTACTTCTGCTGTGGTATTTAGCAGCAGTACAGTTTCCTTTTGCCAGTAATGCACAGTATGTGCTCTGTCATTGAATGTAAACCAGCATGCACTGCATTTTAACTGACTTCAGCTCTACCCAACTATTGATTGTGTGATCATAGCTTGTTGCAAACAAAATCCTAAGTTACCAATATTATATACTATCAATGGACCCCTAAAAGCATCATAAATAAGTCCCATGCTTGCATTTGGCTTCTTTCGAATATTTCTTTGGTTTGGTAAACTATGTCACCATGTAAAAGCAAAAACTTCTCTGGTCTTAACCCAGAAATGATGGTCTCCCTTCCACTTCTCTGCTTGGTTGAAGAAAGAGGAAGTAATTTATGGACTGTCTGACAATGTCTCTTTGCTTAAACATTACCCTTGCACTCAACCCTTTTATCTGTGTCTGATTGATGGGGCTTCAGGGAGCATTGAGTGATCCTACAGGTCCTGTGTTGCTTCCTAATTGCTGCCTTTGCCCCAGCTTCAACCCTCCTCAATCCTAGGGGAACAACTTCATGCTATATCAATCAGAGACTACCAGTAGGCCACTGATGGGTCCTTACATAGCTGAGTACATGTAAAAGTGTTGATGGAAGTCCAGTAAACTCCTGTGGTGGATATACTGTCTTTTTCCTAAGTTAGGAGCATGTCTCTGAATTAGCTTGATTTTCAATGGGCCTATGCCATGCTGGCAGGGACGAGACATATGGGTGCAAGACAGAGAGGAGACATGAGCTGAGCGGAAGCTCTAGCCTTTCATACTGTGAACTACAAACAAGACCAGTTGTGAGACCTGTCGAATGTTTGCCTGTATATTTTGGTTTTCCCTCACATTTGAACAGTCTTGATAAAAAATAAGGTTTTGATTGTTTCTTGCTACAGATATTACTCACTGCTGTGGAGGAGGTGTTACAAAATTTCACAACCACACTTTAGACACTTATTATATTGGAAAAACTGTATCAATCTGCTATTTTAAGTAGATCTGTAAAGAATATTATTGAATATAAAACTCAAACACTCTTATGACCCCTTGTTGTAGTAACACAAACAAATCACCTGCCCTCTCAGCATAAAAATGGGATCATATTATGTCTTCCTATATTTGAATAGCATAAAGTTCATTGGTGAGTGTCTTAATCAAGAACTACATCAAAGTAACCAAGGAGAATTTTCCAGGAACCTGAGACACTTTTGCCCCAAGACCTCATCTGAGAGAAACTGCGTACTTGGTGCCCCTTGTCAGCACCTCAGAAACCTTCAGCTTCCTAACATCCATCATTTTCCTAGAGAATATTCCCAGGTGGATCTGAGCTTTTACTGAACTCATGATGAAATGCACTGTGATGGTCTTTTCATTAGATTGAGCAGCATTGTATTACACCTGTATTACCTGATGCAGAGTGGCTCCATTTCCTCTACTGAAAATATTATTTTACTCTTTAAGTGTGTGCTATCTTATTTCTTTTAACAGATTTAAATAAGATCAAAAACCCAGAAACAGATGTGACAGAGGAACATTGCCTGTAAACAATTAATACATTCAAAATGTATAGATATGCAGTCACAGAGATAATTGCTATGAAAATGCCTTTGACTCGGTTTCTGTCCATGGCCTCACACTTGGGAATGCCCATGAGGTTTGGGTGTGAATTGATGACTGCAGACATGACTGCAGAATCCTACAAGCCAAGTATGGGAGGAATCCCAGCAACAATGGCATACCACACACGTGAATCTCATTTGTGTGTATTTGTGGTAGATTCATTTGTCTATGTATCTATGTATCTATCTATCTATCTATCTATCTATGTGAACATATCTTGACATTGACAATCACATTCTTTACCAATGCTTTTGAGTTATTTTCATGTTGTTGTATACTATAAGTCTTGACAAACTAAACAAGACAAACCAGTAGCAGCAGCAAACAAGTGTTCAGGCTTAGTTTAATAGGGCTCAGTCAGCCATATTAACATCAGCAGACTCAAAACCCAGGCTCATATGACCCTGGTGTTATATGGTCATGATTTGAAGAAAATGTGTGGGATTTATATAATAGTTAATAGACAATCAGTTTCTTCATTGGCTCAGAAGTAAAGCACAACTGTATAATTCATCTAAAATGTAATGTGAGCACAGAGTTCAGTGATATCATGTGGCGCTATGATCATCATCATGTCATGTGGCAACATTGCATGATTTGTCTAGGAAAGGACCAACAATTGGGGAAAAACATGAAGGTTTACATTATACATTTGTAATAGTCCTTTGACATGTTAACACAATGTATTTATCAACATTTATTTATTTATATTCATCATTTCAGTTGTAGACACAGTTGTAGTTGTAGGCTTGCTGAAATATGATTTTAAGTGGTTACAGATTACATGATGCTACACAGTTATATTAGAAAATCCATCACTTGGGGTTGTATGACAAAATAAATCCCTAAATTTAAGAAGTAAGCCCAGAATAAACATATTTGATGAGTATGCAAAGTGGGGGAGGAGGATCGTCACATCTCAAATATCTGATGACCCCTTCAAGTGTGCTGAATGTGATGCACCTAACCTCAAATGAATCGAGGGAAGTTTATTTTTCTGTACAGTATGTACTCATCTATGAAACAATCATGAAGTCAGTCACAATTTTATTCTATTTTTGGTCTTTGACCAAATTTTATTCTATTTTTGGTCTTTGATTACGACACTCAAATTAATAAGGTTGGGCAGGTCAGCAATTTATTGGACAAAGTTCTGAGTGAAAACACTTGCCTACGTATTTACCTTTGTACCAAATGGAGTGCCTTATTGTTTTTTATTGTCTAGGCTTTGAATGTACCTACAGTTCCTACTGGTGACTGAAAAAGTCCAATCTCCAGTTTTTGTTGCACGCTTTATTGATTATGTAATATGTGCAGTGAAATGCAGAGTGGCATACTCTTAAGGCTGTGCTATAATGTTTAATAAATTGCTTACTAATAATTAAAATAAGAGCAAACATTTAGAAAATAAGAAAAGCAATTCCAATATAATAAAACTAATTCTGCTTTTAAAATCACAAAATAAGAAATATCACCTTTTTGTAATGGTGCATCATCATGGCATGTCACTGAGACTTTTATTTTGAAATCGTCCTATATGTTGTTGTTACAACATGCTGTTTGCTCATTCATATACGCAATAAAACACGCATTAGGCCCATATTAATCAAATAGGTCTGTGTAGATAACAGGTGCAGTGGTGACCCAGGCTGAGGATAGGGCAGACACAATAAAAGCTGCTTATAACAAGTAATTTGACTTACCCAGTGTGTTTTTACAGTGCTCCAATCTTATTGTTTAGTTTAGTTTAGTTTATTAGTTTATAATGTTGTGGACAGTCCCCTTTAATGAACTATACAGTAAAAGGAGCAGCTTTTGCCTCAACGGCTAATTTCCAGCTGTAGTCCCCGGCCAGCTGACAATAGGCATCCTAAAATACAATGATTAACATATTAAAAGTTAGTTACATTACATTTATAATAACAGCAGGCCTAAAAAAAAAAGTGGCACACAAACAGACAAGCACAGATAGTGGCAATGGCATTAAATCAGTCCATGCAGTTAATACAATATAAAGGAAACTAAAGAAAAGAGTCTCAAGAGGCCACATTGAAAGCACATACAAGACATAACAGAGGCAGGCAGCAGAGATGGAGCGACAGCAACAATGATTACGTAACATCAAACACACCTCACATAGATTAATGTGTACAGGTAATAGTTATCAGACAGCCATGTTTTAAGGTATTTTGTGAAAGTGGAATATGTATATCTTTGATTGTAGTGGGCAATGAATTCCAGTTTTGTAATGCCGTTACAGAAAATGATAATTTGCCAAATGTGCTTTTCCTGAATGGAATTAGAAGGTCACCTCGTACGGTGCTTCTGGTAATGTGACTGCTGTTGTTACGTTGGTCAAGCAGAAGGTTTAAGTAGCCTCTTTGGTCCTGATTTTATTGACACAATGATTTTTACATTATTTTCAGTCACAAAGGTTTAGGCTATGTCAGTTTTTAAAAGTAATCCACAACAAATTAAAAGTATCCTTTCCAATTCCTCCCTCCCTCCCACTGCAGATCCCGAAATTATTATGAAATGATTATTATAAAACATATTGTTGAACTAATAAGGCTACAATTTCAATACTATAGTCATTACACATGTAGCCCATTTTAAGGGCCCAACTGAGGATTTTACATTTTTGAGAGAATCACTGTAAATGGAGAAATTTAAACCCCGGTTTCAGTCCCCAGACCCAACTCTGGCTGAGGATATCGCTTAGTCACCGGAGTTCACCGGGAGAAGCAGCGCCTCCCTGTGTACACACCGATTGGTTAGTGATCTTGACGGGCTTGCCTTCTCCACAGACCGTCTCCAGTCCAGGGCGGGGCTGACTCTCCGCCAACTGAATTAGGCTACAACCGGCAGAAGAAAACTTACCCAGGGTCGATTCATGGAGCAGTGTGGGAATGCCCTGTCCGTAGGTGGGAAGCAGAGAACCGGACGGCAGCTACATTTCGGCCACACCGCCCTGGGCTGCCTCTGCTGCTGGTGTGATCAAGAGTGAATACATTTAATTCCACGGCACCGGGCTTGGCTTAAAGACATCTGCAGGGTGGAAAGAGAAGCGCGTTTATTCCTGAGCCTCTATCAGGATGATGTGACAAATCACTCATCTGCTGCCAGACAGGAAAAAAAATCTGTGAAACCGGATTTGTTTTTTTTCCACTGCTGGAGACCATCTGAGCTGGTTGTTGTAAGGGTAAGTTGTGTCATTATTTGATGACTGTCTCCTGTGGTCGCCCATACGGAAGGCAGCAGGCGTATGAAGCGCTCAAGCGTCGTGATCGAGGATAAACAAGCTTATAGGCTACTAGTAGATAGAATTATTAGTCAATTGGTCGACATGGGAATCCTTCACATATAGGCTGGACATAGTAAGCAGGGCATAGTTTAGGTTACAGGGTGCAGTGCCGTTTGCCCTGCTTGTAGTGGAGTTTTCATAGTGAAAGTAGTAGGCTATTTATAGTGCTCATGTAGTATAATTGGGGCTACCTTTAGGCCCAATCACCTTTTTTAAAACAAAGTGTGAAACATTTAAGAGATGGCAATGTGTGAAATTACCCTCATATCCAAAATGAGCCACAGGCTAAGAAGCTAAATTACTTTTATTTTTTAATTAAACTTTGCCAAATTCTGGAGAGATTACTTTCATTAGAACCAAGTTTAGGCAACATGAGCTCATGTGACTGGAGGCTGATTGAAGATGGCGTGGCCTAATTGTAATTTTGTCCAAAGGAATGTAGGCTACCTAAATTACTATGTTGTTGACTAATCATGCAGTACATCATGCATAAAGTCACACCATGATGACCTCACTCATCCTTCTCCCAGTCCTTCTCCTTTTCCTCCTCTTCCACCTTCTCCTGGTTATTATCAGCACCATCACCATCATTTTCATCAGAGGCAATCGTGAATGTTTATGCATGTTTCTTTAAATCAACAAATAGCAGCACCACACATTTGCTTTGCTATTAATGACTACACAAGTGTTACATAATTTATGATGAAAAGAGCAGCAGACAGCATGCGCTTCTCATATCATCTCCCTGCACTCGAACCCTTTGATCCTGAAAGTATTCTTTTCCTCCTGTTTTCTTCCAAATTGTGGCTTTCATGAGGCACAAACACACGTTGACTCAAAGTGACTCATGGCAGACAGTCACAGAAGGGCACAAATTCCACAAAATCATACACATGGAGGGGCTAACTCAACGTCTAGATTTGTCTCTTTAGAGGTTGAATGCTCCAGGAAGGCAGCTCACATATTAACAAACTTGTTGACATCGGAAAGGTTACGCGCTCCAATGTCCTACAATACCTGGGCAGACTGAAGTGAAACCATAGACGTACTGTATTAGAAACTGCTGAGTTATTTTGGCAGACAGGACATAGGAGCACATGGCCTGGTTTGTGTGCCCTGTGTTCCTGAAACCTTATCGCAAGGAGGGAGGGGTATCATGGCTCGGATGATGTAATCACACCAATAAAGCAGGGCTCTGATGTGTGATAGTGGCAGTCATGCTCATCCTCTGTATCTGATCCAACTGGACCCCAGAGAGAGTATTCCCAATGTGTGTGTGTGTGTTTGGATGTTTATGTGGGTGCATGTGGGTACGTGATACTTGGAGGGAGCTGGGAGTAGCTCTGCTGAGGCAGGTGGACCATCCAGACTGGCCTGTGTTGACTAGCTGGTATGTGAGTTTTCCAGGGGGCTGTTGAGGGGGCCAAACTGTAGTCATGCCTGCATGACTCATGGCGCGGTATCTGTCTGTCTGTCAGTCTGGCCAAGTGCACAATCCTGTACAACTCCTTCATTGTGTTGCCTTCAAAAGAGCTACAGAGCATGATTTTATCAATTCATTTCCATTCTTTAATAGATATTTCTTTACATACATCTCAAAGCATGCATCACTACGCAATAGCACCATAGTGATGTTTTTCACATGTGGCCTAATCACTTCAAGATGATGCATCTGGGGCATTTCCATCAGAATTGAATCTCTTTTTGACCTCACCCTTTTCGATTTGAACTAATCTTTTCCTACATGTTCACCTATGAGAGAGTGTAAGAATGTGGTTTTATTTTTGTTAATATGTTATACATATATGTACATATGCATTATATGGTATAGGGTATACACTCCTTTACATCTCAGTTTTCATGTTGTGCCTGCTATTGGTTGAACAACAGCAGACTTCTGTGTGTATGGTGGGTAGGTCAGTCTACCACATGAATCCTTAATTTTATAAATGTTTGAGTGCTGTTGTTATACCCATTTTTTGCAATTCCAATTTAAGGACAAGGATGTATTTATTATGGACCAAACGTATTGAAATTGTGCATAACCTTGTTTGTAAGCTGACCATTAATCAAAAGACCATACTGAAATGTAAATTTTTTTAGACATCTTTGTCTTTAGGCAGTGTGGTCGTCCAATATGGGTCACTCTGGTTAATCAAACCACGTTCTAACACTCTCTCATATAGGTTAACATGCAGGAGAATTTTCCTTTACTCCAGAGGTCAGAAACTGGTTGATTTCTAAGGGAATGCTCCACCTTCAAGCAGGACACCATCATTTAGCCAAGAATGGTCTTTCTTTGTAGATTTGATGCTCTTCTGATGAGATGACGCACAACTACAAAGCAGCAATAGATTTCCTGGAAGAAGCCCTCTGAAATCTGCCTATTCCCGAACATGGGTGTACTCTCTGTGATTGTGACTGTTTCTTCAATCTCTGGACACCGTTTGCTCTGAGTTCAGGCGAAATGAGCGTTACAGTTGAACAGTCCCATGTGTGCAGAGCACATGCTTCTCTAAATAACCTTAGGCTCTTTCTCCAACAAACACATCTGTATGACGTGTCAAAAGTTTGTTCACTTGAGAATCCTGTTTTCGGGTGCGACCTGAAGTTTACATTTATTACTGACCAGGTAAAGTTGCTCCAGTTCCACTTCCATAAATAAGTCCACTATATGGATCTATCCTTTAGGAATAATCTCATGATTCTGCATGCTTTTCATATAAGCATTTCACATGTTCACATTCTGCTACACCCTGACAGGATGCTGATTTTCACATAAAGTTCCCTTAAGCAGTGTTTAAAAAAATCCAAACCGTAGATTATTCTATAATCTGTATCTCCTTTTGCTAGTTTTCCAACTCTTCAGTGAGCCTAAATGATTCTTACTTTATAAAATATATCAAAACACAAGAAACCATGTTTTTTTATTTCTGCACCCTTATACTTCAGGAATCATTCTAGAAGTTGTGTGCCTTTTTTTACTCTCCCTTTGCAAAAAATCTGCTCAAGATATTTATTATCTTTGGAAACTTTAGGGTCTTGACTTTAATTTAAAATAAAACCTGTTTCTGTTGGTTTAAACAGTGCTTATCCACTTATTCTAATATGGTTGTGATCGACCTACTCACTACCTACTGTTTAAGTGTTCGTAAAAGCTTAATGAGTTTAACTAATATATAGCTGAATTACATATTTCTCTGAGACTGTCATCATGGGCAGCTTTGTGTGAAAACTGCTACAGTGAAGATTGTCTCCTTGGTTGATTTGTAAATGTGGGGCATGGCAGCAGTATCTGGAGAGGTCAAACATGTTAACCAACTTGTTCTGCTACTTTGGAGACAATACGCATACTTTCTTGCTAAATATTTTGGTTACAACTGTTCCCACAACTGAGCTTCAACAGACATTAGCATTAAAAGCATGTCAGGTATGTTTTTACAGGGGATTGATGGCGAGAGATCCCACAGGCAGTGTTTGATCTAGTTCTCGCTGGTACTCGCTCAGCTCGTACCTTTTTTACTTTGATGTGGTTATGGTTTTGACTAAGTTTTCAGCCGCAGGAACAGTGATTTGCCTCGCATGTCAAATAATGTGGCATTTGTGGAAAAACAGAAACTGTGTTGTGTCTCTTGTGTCCGTAATGCATATGCATTATGGAATGTAAGCACATTCTGCCTTATTATCAGAGGGAAAAAACATGTATTTTTGTGGTGCATTGGTTTTAATTATACAGGACGTGTAGTGTGTTTGTTGCTCATACATCATCTTATGGCTGCTTGTTTGCCTGCAAACTTCCCCTGTTGACGGCTCTGTTGTGTGACTCACAGCCGTTGAATCCCATTCTACCCATCCTATGACATCTTGGTGGGGCATGATGCAGCGGCAGCTATGACGGGGAAGTCAGTTGTGATGTAATACTGTAATGCAGGAACAGGGCTATTTCAGGGCTACCTGTGAGCCTCCAAGGCCTCCATTTGCCCACATGAAACCCTGCCCTTCTCTCAGTCAGCACCTCATCTGTCATGAGCCAGACGGCCATACATGAACCAGCATTCACAGAATTTACTAGAAACTTTTGAAGCACAGGTTTGGAGAAAATCGGAGGAGTGACTAAATTGAAAATACAGGTTATTATGAATTGTTTTTACAGTTATTTGGTTCAGGCCAACATTAGGCTGTAGCTGAGATGAAAACATCTAATTTGGGGTTTTTAGGGAATTTTTGTTCCCGTAGCTTGTGTTCTCACTGACATGTTGTGTGAGTCTGGTTAACTTCAGGACAATGCTCGTTTTCAGGGCTGTGGGAATTTTTCTCAGTAGGCTAGCGCTTATAGACAAGCAGCAATGGCTCCTTGAACTTTGATCTTCCTCTTTAAGCGTGAAGAGCTCTTTGAGGGTGTGTCCACAGATAACTCAATAAATATCTTTCTTAACCTAGTGCCTCGAGACTGGAATATATATGTCAAATATGTTTGTGTAATCTTTCTTGGGTGAAATCACTTAACAGAGGGTTTTGTTTTTAAAGCTCACACAGGCTTAAAAAAACAGTAGTACAACTTGATGGGCTACTCATTGCAGTGTAATTGTTAGAAATGCATTGAGTTTTGTCCAGATTAATATTATTACTTTGCTTTTTGATTGTTCATTGGAGATGGGTTGTCCTGCAAGAGTTAAAAAGCTACCTAAAAAGAAAAAAGCTTCAAAATCTGCCAACCCAAAAGTTCTTGGTTTGTCCTCGTAAATAAATGATTTAATCGATAAAGCATTTAGTTACAATCTTTAAAACCTTTCTAAAATTTCATTTTTTTACAGAACAGTTAGACGGACCCGAACATAATATTCAAAATACATCCAGAAAATGTTGTTGTTTTTTCTTGCTAATCCACAGTGGAGACTGTAGTGCAGCACAGGGCTGACATCCTGTAATGACAACACTGTGTTGTATTCTGTTTACTATTTCTCAGACCAGAAACCCACTCAAGGAACACAATATCCTAGTACTTTTACAACAGCGATGAGGGTGCAGTTTTAAATAGGATAGCCCCCCCTCCTCTATCTTTGGCACAGTCGGTCGTCATACCTAGAAGCTGTGAATCCTCATTGTATACCAGACTGCTAAACTCAAGTTGACTGTTCCCTGAATGGAGCTGCACACATGCAGTTATATCTGGACAGTTTCAACCGTCCCACCAACATCACATACCATGCGCCAAACTCACTGCAGCAACTTTCCCAGAAATGAGGGTGTGTTTTGGAATCCTCTGTGACTTTTCGTTTACTGGCTTTTTTCGGGAGAGGTGGATCTTAGTCGGTTTGAATGCAATTTTTGACTGAACTTCAACCATTTAAGTGTTGAAATACGAGTGTTTTCATTGTGACACTAAAGTATGCCCATGGTGGATCTTAAAGGTGCAATATGTAATACTGACAGCTAGTGTTTAAAATAGTTACTGCAGTACAAATTCAAAATACTTGAGCAAGTCGTCTCCCCTGCCCCCTCCTCCCCAGACTCAAAATTCACGTTGGTTGCCAGGCTGAGACCGGAGCATCCAACAATGTTGCTAGACGCTTGTCACACATAGCCTGACATTACTCCATAGCACAGCAGACTAGCTAACGTTAGATGCTGGCTATATTGACAGTCCGTGCTCACGCAGAGCTCTGTACCCAACTGACAGACACACTTTTTCAGCTTAGAATTACAGTAGGAACCGCTAAAAACCCCACAACCTTGCCGTCCTCTTCACACGCCAGACAGACACACTTCCTCGGCTTAGAATTACGATAGGAACCGCTAAAAATACCACTGCTTTGCCGTCCTTTTCCACCCGACTGAAATACACTCTTTATTGGCTTAGAATTACGCCAACAATCGCTAAACATGCTGCAAAGTCAAGGTCCTCTCTTCCCGATTTACAGCCCCCCTCTTTTGGCTTCAAATAACTCACCGTTGTCGGCTACGGCCGCTGAAGAGGCTACACATTGTAAACAGCCGTGGCCCGCTTGCCTGGTCCTCCGGTAACTTTAGCAGTTAGCAGGGTTAGCATGGAGGTGTTAGCCAGGACCAATCGGGATCACTTTACGGGCTGTGTCTCAGTTGTTTTTGCGAGTAACCAACTCGGGTACTCTAGCTATATAATTCAATGTGAGTAGCTACACAAATGTTGAAATGACATAAAATGCCCGTCCCTAGTAGCTGTGATAAATTAGCCTGAAGCTAATGCTTATCGGTTCAGGAGGAAATTAGCCAACTCTGCGTCCTTTTGGGCTCTAAGCTGTTTCCATCTTTCAAATACATTCCAATATTTACTCGGGGTTTGTGACGTCTCTGGTCACACAACTGTTAGAAACATGCAGTTTTTTTTATGTTTGGTAGAAACTATCTCCGTTGATCCCATTCGTTCGTTTGTTTGCTGCTTTCATGGCTGTACTAACGTTACAGCTGTAGTGCGCTGGGTTTACGTTTTTACAGGTATATCTGGCAACCCGGCCTGGTTGGGAAACTGGGCAGTTGATAACAACACACAGGCCAAAACACAAACAGAAAATCCGTCACAGAATGGAAATTTCTAGCATTGTTGTCAGAAAAGATAGTATTTCAACTAAGCATGTTTCCTTAATACCTGATAACACATTGGGGTCATTTATGGATTTATTACAGTAAATATATTACATATTGGACCTTTAAGTCTTATTTAAATTTTTCAGTTGTGCTTTTATACAAATACATTTTGGTTAATCTGTTGGACTGTGTTCGCTTTTTTTTTTTTTTTTTTTTTACAAGCCAGGCGCCATTGGCATATTATCAGATATATATAACTGATCCCGTAACTCTTAACTTTCCTTTTCTACTGCCTCTGCTTCTCCTCACACCCATGCCAAGCCTTCCATTTGCCAGTTGACAGAGCTTGTAATGCCGCTTGCCAGGGAAAGTGATGTAAAGCTTCTCATTTATGGTGCCCAGTTGATCACGCCCAGTTATAGTGAAGGCATCATGCTAGAAGCGTAATATGTGGTAAAGCATATTCACTCAGAACTCGGCAAACTGTAATGCAAATCAAACGTAATTTATTCCTGGATGCTGTCAGGGTTTGTGCTCCCACTCTGGGAAGTTGTTCTTTTCTTGTTTCACTTCTCTCATCTTGTCTGAACTAGACATTCTGTCTCTTCACCAATATTGTATTTCCTAATCATTTATAAGCAAGTAAGTAATTGAGTATTTGTAACTCTTGCATGACAATATTTGTTTTTTTGTCAAACCATGAGCAGAGTAAGCAAGCGTCCCTACATGTGTGTATGTGACCTGGTGGGTTAAATAAGTTAAATCAGGATTGAGGAGGCCTCCCCCTCACTGGGGCTGTGACTGTCCCACAGGACCTACCCCTGAGCCTTCCCAGTTTTCCTGTGCTTTTGTTGGGACTTTTCCACTGATCTCTTGGCCCAGCTGCATGGCTTCATTCTTCCTCCTTCCTCCCCCATCATCCTTGCTTTTACATCTCCCTGATCCCAGCTCGGAGAGACCCTGGCCTCACCTCTGGGTGTTCCCCTGGGTGCCCCCTCGCTTCCTCAAAGTAGCCTATAACAGAGGCTGTGGAATTTCTAAAAGAAGTAAAATTACACTAAACAGAAATTCTGTTATTTTACCCTTGAGTCTGAAATATTCAATTGTTTAGGAAAAAAGCAAATGAGATTAAATTGTATAACATGATTTTGATGCTTATAGGAATTAGTGTGTCTAATGCGACCAGTCAGAATCCAGTGCAATTCAAGCCAAATATTTACCATGTGCAGAGAAACACATGTATCTGTGAATGTTCTTTTTTATCTCCAAGGTCTTTCTGAGAACTGTCTTTTGAAAACCAGTCATAGAAATGGCGCCACCTTTATGAGTAATTCTCACTTGCTTTGACACAGACCCAAATCTCATCTCACATTTATCTGAATCATTGCTCCACCATCTACATTGTTCACAGCCTCTGCCAAAATACCTGTGACAAAATCAAGTTTGTACCGTCATCCCAAACAGAAAATCTGGCTCTATGTGACAATGATATGTGACACTAAATGTGTTATGGCGCAAAAGGAGGTTGCTGGCACAACAACCTCAATTGAAATCCCCCGTCCTTCACTTGACTGTAAACTCTGGCTGTGCACATATACACACTGCACACTCGCCCACATGTGTACATATATTCACAGCTTGCAGTGGTGAAATCAATGCAGTCAATAATCTGTACTCTGGGCTGTAACAGGTCTGCAAATCTGTCAAGGAGAATTTTATTTATTTTAGTGATTTCAGTGTATCATATGCAATTTTTAAAAGATTGAAAGGGTAGAAAAGCTTTAATTAGACCTTGCTATGAGGGTTGAGTCATGAAAAAAATGAAAGAGGCTTTGAATCAAATTCCTAGTACATTCCTAATACAGTCATGTCAAAAGAATACATTAGTAAAACATTTAAATATTTTAATATTAGATTGAATGATTCATTATCTTGAACATGACTAGATAGTGTTTAGTTTTTCTTGCCATGGTATAGGTACTGTGTATATACAAGTGTTTTTTTTTTTAATCTCACAATCCTTGATATGGGTCTTCCTCCTCTCTTGTTGATGATGAGGTTTACTTTATTGTGCTTTTAGAGACATTTAGCAGTGATTTTGGACTTGGAAGAAATTAATTGAAGAGGGGGTTTCCAACTTTTCACTTCTCTTTGACCAATTTTGAGAAAAAAAGTATATTGTTAATTAAAATCTTTCGCCACATAAATTACATTTTAATCCTCAAATCCTGAAGATATTTACTGTAGTAAAGTAATATGTTTAGTAATATGTTGGTCCAATGATTTTGAAGTGGAATGAAAGTGTTTTGGAAAATTGAATTAGGCAATTTGTTAACCTCTAAAGTCCATCATCATCATGCTGTGGATTACTTTGTCATTTGAGAAGCTACATTTTATAGTAATGGTAATATAATAAGAATTAAATTATTCCTTATTGACTTTGGAAACCCCTTTTACCGCCAACTTAGGGTTTGTAGAGCTCTGTGTCATGAAAAATCAGACAGCCAATCTCTCTCTGCTTGAATCCATGCTAATATTGCTAATTCCCTTTGTGCCAGGCTACAGGCCACAAATCATCTGCTCTCTTCAATAGAAGTGTCAACTTCAATGTCACACTACACACACACAGATCTCTCTCTCTGGCAGCTCTGTGCCAGGCCAGAGTTGGCTGCTGGCCTGACTCAAACAAGCCTAAGGCCTAACATTTTCTGCATACAGTGACATATGCTTCATCATGGACAGGGATGGGATGTGTATGCACAGGAACAAAACCACATTGCATGTGAGCAAGTGTATGTTGTTTCCGTGGTTGTGTGGACCGGACACGGAGAATGCGCCCGGTCTGCAGTGTGTTTCCTGCCTTCGTTTTGCACGTCTCCCCCGTACTCTGCTCTGCACTTCCTTCCTTCCAGCACTCCTCTGTAAAATAAGCAGTAACCTGACCTCTCTCCATGCTGGTGGTCTCCCACAGAGGATGTGAGATGACAGAGCTGACGGCTCTCCTTTGTAAAGTATTTTTAATCCTGTTGATTGATTAGATCAGAAAGATAAACCTAAACAGTTGTGACAGTAGCATGACACTGTGCTGTGTATTCTCTGTTTTTATGACTTGATGCTTAACTTGGATATAGCTTTTGTCCATTAACCGTGCACGCCAATACGACATCTCTGCTAAACTATAATGGAGTTATAGATGCGCCTCACCCTGAGTAATTATGTCAGCTGGGAATTTGCTTAGTGTGCCATTTCCATTGATGGAGGAATGAAAACTTCAGCTTGCTCCTGCTTTTTTTAACTACGATCAGGCTGCACAATGACTCTTGTTCAGCCCAGTCCACATCAGGCCATACAATGCAGCTTTTTGTAGGCTTGATTCAGGCTGATATCATGCTGGAAACTATTTAGATGGGGATCACATGTTGTTAGGGCACACTGTTTCTGAGATTCTCCTCTTACTCACTTAAAGAGAGAATGTCAAACCTCCCGTAGACAATGAGGTGATTGTACTCTCAGGACACTTTTGGGAGGACTGGGCCCTGCTAGAAAGATGGCTTACTTCCCTTTGTTGTCTAAAGCGTCTTCCCATAGTAAGCCATACATCTAAGATGTTGCATCAAACCAGGGCAGATCAAGGGTTGAGAAATACACTACAATATTGTCAGAAAGGCTGATGCTCATGTTATTGATCTCCCGATAATGGCGAGTAGTGCAAATAGAGATCTTTGACATTTAGCTTTGACAAGGGCTTATTTTGGTCTGGTTTGACAGCTCAGCTAATTTGGGAATTTAATATGGAAATGAAAGCATTTCCATGCTTTGGAAAATTTATTCAGATGTATGAGTCGTTTTAAATCAAATTATATTAATTTCTTTATTATTCATTCCTGGTAATATGCAAACATAATAGTTTAATTTTATTGCTTTTCATCACTCTAAACCCTTTGTGGGGCTGTTGGTTTTAAACATCTACCACAGTTCTCTGTTAGCCTCTGAGATGAGTTCAGGTCCTCTGGAGTATCACAGTCTTGTTGAATTTCATTAACTGTCCGTATTTGTCATGCACATACTCTTTTTAGATCAGTGTGGAGTTGTACAGTTTCAGGGGCTGCTAGATTTTCCCACTCTGTGTTAGGCACCAAGCTTCCTTGTAGGGTACAGCTGGAGATACAGTAAGTTGAAGATAAGCTTCTACGGTAAACAAAGAGGTTTCGGGTCTGGCTGCTGGAGTCCCAGCTTTAAACTAAAACTAATTTCTTATCAACTGCTTTATCCCAAAGTGGTGAAGGTAACTGTGAGCCGATTCAACAGGGTGTTACCTGATCTAACTGAGATGGTCCTGAAATATTCACACAACTCCCTTGTTATTGTATAAAATCGAATTTAGTTGTCTTGGCCTGTGAGGTATATATAGCCCACGCCGAGGGAGTTTTTACCGTCTTTTATTTAACCAGGTATGTTGATTGAGAACAAATTAACATTTGCATTCTGGCCAAGACAAAGCATAAACGTTCAAGACAACACTGAGTTACACATTAAATACGCAAAATATAAACATACAAAATACAGTAACGAGTCCACCAAAAATACACACCGAATATAGAGTCATTAAACAGTTTGTGCAATGTGATGTCTAAGTAGTATAGCAGTAACATAATACATTGCAATAGTCAAAGTAAAAATAGAGCTTTTTCCTCAAGATTAGAGACACAAACACAGCTCTGAACTGAGACATGACAGATTTACTAAGTGAACCTTATTTTTCCACAGAAGTGAAGACAAGCCTTTACTATCTGTTGTGAGCTAAAACAGACCCGTTACCAACCCTGAGAATAGAGATGCCGTAGCTAAGGGGACTTGGCCATGTGCACAGCAGCAAAAGTACCAAGTATGTAGTAAATAATTCACCTGCGCAGAATGACTAAATAATTCAAGTGCTGAATTAGCCACGCATGTAATAATGTTTCACCTGTACAGCAAAAAGGAGGAAAACTTTCTTCTAGGCAGAGGTCATATTCAGTCGGCTGTTTGTCAACACACTGAGATTAAAGTAATTGTATATCTTGGTTCCTGTGTACTCTTAACACATCTCACCTCTTCTTCATATTGATTTCCTGTGCAGGATATTGCTGCCCGTAGAAAAGCATGGGGATTGTGTTGATAAAATAAGCAAGCACAATTTTCTAGGACCTGCTTTCGCCTGGCAATATATCAGGCTTTGTTGAGGAAGACGAGAAGCGGTGCAGACAGGCAGTAAGATGGTGAATACAGATATTGCTTCTGGTGGTGGTTACTTCTTGCACAGAGATAAATAAACGCATCCAGTTCCATTAAAATAGTTTGATGTGCACAGCTTTTGAGAGGTGTTGTTGCACTTTTTTGACAGAAAACAGCCCACTGCCTAGAGATATGGAGCAGGATGTTTTTCATGTTGGTCTACAGTTTCATCCAGACGTACATTTGCAATTGAGCTCTATAAATATACCACATGCACACGGCCCGCTGTTAGGAGGCCATTTATACTTTCATGAGCTATTCATATCTCTGGCACTTGATCCTGTCATTTAGTAAACACTGTTATGACAGCGAGGGAGCCTGGCAATAGACCCAATACAAATCTGTCAGTCCAGTCTCAAACCACAGAGACTAAAAGGTTAAGTCTTCATTGTAAAATCCCACCGAGTGCTGACAGCCTGAGCTAAAGATCGGAGGAAAACATGAGAAAAGGCATGAGCTGCTCCACCCTGCTAGGCTGGCTCCGTCAGCCATGACCACCCTCAACCACTGACTTTGCCTGTCACAGCAGCCCCACCCGCCCACCATGCCTGCCCCTCAGCTAGCTGTGACACTTGATCTCAGGTTCAGCTGCGACAGATATTTCTGCTGTCTCTCTGTGTGTTTTTTAATGTCGTAAGGGCTGGTTTGGTGTGACAGCCTGTCACATGTCACTAGGGTCAATTCAGATGACTGCCGCTTTACTGGTGCTCTGTTGCACTTCACTCTTTGGCCTGCAGAGTATTTTCTCCCTTGTAAGATGGGCAGAAAGAGAGATAGAGAGCTCAATTTTATTTTTGTTGAAGAGCAATGTGTGTGGAAGCCATGTGTTTAAGTCACCCAGCTTCCATGCTTGCCAGAGCAGCCAGAAATGAAAAGACTTATTAGATAAATGCTTTAATTACTCTTTAATCATAGATGTAACTCTGAAACAAAATCAGCTTTGGCAACTCGTTATGTCACCTTGCATTAATGTCGGCTCTGCAGTAAAAGACGTTTATTTTAGTGCTTAATTTCTGTCTCAGTTTTTGTTCTCCTCACACAAATGAAAGTGTATTGCTTTGTAGTTTGTTCAGCTTCTTAATTTAACCTCGGTCGGAAGCACAATGTGCTATATAAAGATCAAAAGCATAGTTTTGCAATTAATGCACAGATGGGCCTCAGATGCCTGTAAGAACTACACAAGACACATGCCTTAAGTGCAAATGATTTATGTTTAGTTCATCTGTCTGGGTGAATTGCCAGATCTGTTGCCTATTCATTTGTTTCCCACGTGCCTTCACCCATTCCCTAGAATGACTATGTGGTCATGGGTTCCTGCTCATCATTATGAAATCCCATTTAAGGGAACTACAGCTACTGTATACTGAGGTTGATATCATATTGGCAGCATTAAGTGAGTCTGATCTAGATGGCATTTAGTAAAAATTTCCTTTGTATGTTTTCTTCCTATATTGAGAAGAGGCTTTACCAAGAATGTTTCTAGTTATATTAGTGAGAGAATAACCGGGAGAGTGATTGTCTGAATAGCCTAGTTTCCCTCCATTGTTTCCAGTGTCAAGCCTTGCCTATGCATGGAGTGAAACATAAGAAAATAATGGATAGTAGGAGCATTTATAGTGAATGACTAACTGTTAGAGCATGGGGAAAACCAAACATAAAATGTTTATGTCATTAGGTTTTCAGGAAGACAGCAATCTGTTAATCAATCTGAAACCTGCGTACATTACATAGAATTGTATCAACGGCACTCAATATCAAAAAGCTTGCTAATACATGGAAAAGTGTTTAGGTAACAATACAATATTTATTTGAGCCAAAGTGGTCAAACGGTTGACACATAGTGGAGAAAGAAGCAGAAGCAACATGCAGGAAGAAAAGAAGGATGGAAAAGGGAAAGGAGAAAAGAAGGCCTGGGGCGAGGAAGCGCTGCAGCTCTCAAGAATGAGGTATCCGGCCTTCTTACTACCAGATGAATGAGGTCATCCATCATGGCGCCTGCCTGTGCATGCTAGGCAACAATTCTTCCTGTCCACTGTCTGCCCTGACTTTATATTCCCTGTTGGGAGAAAGCAGGGCCCTGCTTGGCCAGCCACCTGAGCCTTTGTCAGCCTCAGTGACACGGCTCTGTCAGCCACCCTCAGTGTGGCTGCAGCTAGCCTGCCTCCTGTAGAGTAGCGCATAGCAGTAGAGTACACAGAGTACCCGGAAACCAGCCAGCTCCTGTCCGTAATGGTTAGACTTTCTCTGCCATTTCAGCTTGGTTCAGTTTCAGCCAGAGATCTTGAGGAATGTGGGTATGGCATGCACTGATTCGAAAGGGCCCTGGATATAAGATTTCAAGAATGTACAAATATTTTACAAGACTATCTTAGAAATGTTTAATCCATAAATTATTTTTCTAAAATGCATGCTATGTTAAGTCATGTGTCGATTTTAGATTATACATGTTTAGTTTAAATAGCTCTATTTCTATTTCTTTTCATGTACCACAATAAATTCAAGACTGAAGATTTTAAACAATGCATCTGCAAAAAAAGATTCAATATAAAAGAGGCCATGGCCAGATTACTGTAATATTTTATTTATGATGAATGTGAATGTAACAGGAGGGCAATGCTCTCTTGCAAGCCTCTGCACATATTTGAAGCGTGAGAGTGGTCAGAGAAAACTGGTCATGTTGTGCAGAATGAACAAGCACAAAATGAAACAGTAGCACGGCCCCCATCCTCACTTCGATTTTTTTACTTCAGCTTGAATGTGTTCAAGGTGGCGTTGTGCCTATAACCCAGTGCCTTTTTCTGCATGACTGGAGACCATTACCAAGTGATTATATTAAATGATGGCATGGAAAACATCATTGGGCTTGAGTTTGTATGCAGAAGATACTACAGATTGCAGCTCCCCAGACAGAGAAAGAGAGTGCTGGTTATGCTTGTCAACCCCAGTCATTATCACCTGCTGGATGTCCCTGCACCTGGAGAGATGTCAGTTTGTCCTCTGTGTTTTGTCTGCCTGTCTGTTTTCCCCTGCCTAATGGAGAGAAGAAGTGGCGTAAAGAAGCAATGTCAGCCCCAGAATTAAAAATAATCCATGCAGGGTTTTCATGGGTCTTGTAATTGAGTAGGAAGTGTTAGATTCTCACAAGGAGCAAAATCGACGGCAAGAAGCCAATCTTGTGAGGCGCATCACAAAGTTATGGGTGTGGGTGTTTTCCCTCTTCAGATGTGCATCGTGAAATAAAAACAAATCTTTTTGAAAAACTAGATTAAATCATGGTGGTCTAAAGAATGTGAACCTGAAATCAGTGCTGGGAATGTAAACACTGTAGGAAACTATTACACATTTTTAATTGTTGCCATACTGTACGACATTTCAACCAGAAAAACCCACAATTACCTTGAGAGTAAGATAAGACATTGTGGTGCATTTGCTAAGCAGTTGGTCAGGTTGAATGAATTCAATAGGATAGTCTTGTCTCACTAAGCCATTATATTACAACTGATTTTCTTTAAACGTTAAACTTGACCATGAATAGATAACTGCCAAGGGAGGGCTAATCCTCCAGCCTGGATAATTGCCAAACACAAAATTCAATCAACTCTCCTTCCCCCAAGGATATTTGTTCTTCTGAAGTCCTCTCTGCCTATGAAGAACTGTCTTATTCAGACAGGCACCAACCTTGAGTCTCTCCTTCTCTGTGCAGTGATTTCTAATCATCACTCAATGGGGGATGAGAGACATTTTGAGTGCTCCCTCAAAGTGAGAAATGAGTCGGTGGCTGTCATAGCCACGCTTGCGTATGAGCAATGACTATGCCAACTGTTCCAGCTAAACTCCTCCTGAGACACTAGTTGCAAGGCCCATGCCAGTTTAGTTGCCATGTTGACTTTGGAGGAGGACGAGAGAGAAAGAGAGAGACAGACTTCTAAGGCACTTGGCTTGGCTGTCTGTCAAACGTTGGAGGTTTACCTTGGGCTGTGACCAAATGCTCTTACAACCCACTGATCAGTGAGCTAATGGAAAACCATAACAATAGCAGCATGGCATTTGATGCATCATGTTTTGCTGGCATCTTCTGTAAAGCTACTTTTACATGTATATGTATTTGGCATGATCAGAAAACCGTTTTTGCTGCTGTGGGAGATACAGATGTTTAGTACTCACTGTCATTTAAAGCTATGAAATATTTTAGCCACCCTCTCACTTTATTTACCTAGTTTGGAGTTTTTTTTTTTAAAGTTTGTGTGGGTTTGATCTGGCTAGCAAGTAGACAGCAGGCATAAAGAAACTATGAAGCTGTAATTGCCTGTAAATTAGACCACATGCATACAAGGAAGAGAGGAGTGAGAGACCGTAGGCAGGAAAAAAGCCTAAAGCAGGAGGAGAAGCGCAGCACAGGAACATTGAGATTTGTTTAGTTTGCTTCTGCCCGTCCCTCCTTCGTTCTCTGGCAGCAGAGCAGCATCAACACAGCATTCAGGGCAAACTTAGTTAAAGCAGGAGGAGCCAAAGCTTAAGCAATCAAACAATGTTTAGCATGGAGGAAAATTAGGTTCCCTTGCTGTCTGCTTTTAGTTCAGTCCCAGTCTGTTCAAATATGTTACCCTGAAGCGGATGCCTCATCCCTTTACTGATCTGCTCTATATCAGGAGCCCCGCTGTTTGAACTAATGGTGAAAGTAATCAAATGTTGGGTGTTTTAGCCTGAGGCAAGAGAAAGGGCTGTTGTGCACAAGCTGAGATAATGGATTTGCAGTTCCCTAATGTTAGTAGCTGGCCCATGAGAGAGAGGAAGTCTGTGATGAGTCTTCTCAGTGACTCAGTATTTACAGCCTTTCTTTAGTAATACAAGTAGAGCATAGTGAAACAGAATGTGTCAAATATCAGTTTGCACTCTGTTTACTGGTCCTCATCCACCTATCACTCTCGGTTTCCCACACTCGGCAGTCTCTGACTCTGTACCAGCCGTGTTTGATCCGCTCTGCCTTGCTAATCTGGTATCACAGTCCAGACCATGTCACTGGATGTCAGACAACATTCAATGTAAAAGCCTAGTAGGTGCAAAAGGCCAAAAACCTTCCAGACTTACAGTGAAGGAAATATGAAACCACTATAACAACATACAATGCACACAGCTGTTTTATAAACATCCCATCAGGGTTTTCTGCCTCTTGTAGCATGCTCAATAATGTTTTTGTGGTAGAAATGTCAGCATATGATATAGTAACTATACCAGTGTCCTTCTGGGAACTGGTAGATTAAAAAATACCTGTCAGTGAGAGTTAGACCGTGTTTGAATATTAACACATTGGTGATGACCCCAGCTGCCCTCAGTCTGAGGTTTTCCTTGCGTCTCTGCTGAGATCTACTTTCAACACTTCCCATCATCACTTGGGCTAAAACAGAAGCTTGTGGTGCGTTGCGATGGGAAGCAGATGTGGTCACTAGAAGCCATGGACATTTTTTCAAGGAGCTACATCTGTAACAAGAAAAGTGAGGACATGACCTGCTGAAAAGCTCAAAGCCCCTGATGTGACATTAAGACTGAGTGTGTAACCATTCCATCTTGTGAAACAGAAATAATTAAAAAATGAGAAAGGGATTCTTCAAATTAATTTGGTTTTGTCACAGCTCCATAGCTGAGGAGACACTCTCCTTTGCAAGTTTACACATTTGAGCTTTGCAGAAAGGTGGTCATTATTTTGCACCTTCCTCATGGCTGCAGAGTGAATGATTGCTTTAATCAGTGAAACATGCATAACTATGCATATACACACTTGATCATTTGAAGTGCAAATGATTCCTGAGTAAGGGGTAAAGGAATTCAGTTTTCCATGGGAATAATGGGAATTAAGTAAATGACAGCAAATGAACCACCAGGCCCAGAGAAATGAGGTTAGATGGTGGGACAATAAAATGAGGTCCTGGTGATAACAAGGCTGCAGCTACAGGCAGGCTGTCTGATGTTTAGGTGGTTTACTGTGCACTTCCTTTGGTCCACAGGCCTCGTTGTGGAAATGCATACTCAGTCATTAGTCTCTGATGGATGTCTGCTGGATGCAGAGCAACTTTTAACCACAAAGAGGGATTACATTTGATTTTAACTGTAGAATGAAGGGATTATTTTTAAGATTGCAAACTTCCCCACTATCCAGTACACATATTTATGGCTTTTTTAAATGGCTCTGTGAACTGTTTTGGGGAAGGGGTAAAACAGCTGCAGGCTGTTTTTTAGTGGTTTTCCCTTAACTATCCAATGAACAGAAATATGTGAACGCCCATGCCTGCATCAAATAAGGGGCCTTAGCACCCTCTTGTGAAACAATTTTGCAGCACAAAATCTTTGTAACCATCATGTTTATAACTGCAAACAATGCCCTTAAATTTCGATTATGTGTTGTTACTCAATATTACATGTGATTCATTGAGACTCATGATAATGTCTTCTCCGTCTCTATCTGTGTAGCTGGCAGGCCTGGGGTGGGACAGAGAACATGGCTGAACCACGGCGCGAGAGCACCAGCAGCCTGCAGAGGAAGAAACCTCCCTGGCTCAGACTGGACATTCCCACGGCTCAGATGTCACTAGATGAGCCACCCACTTTTGTTCAGGTGTTCTTTTTTGCTGAAACCCCCTTCTTGTTTTTTGTCACCTTTGTCATTTTTGTCATGACTTGTTTTCACACTTTTCCTATGCGTCTTTTTCTGTTTAGCCGGTGAAGAGGCAGGGGTTCCTACGCAGTATCAGCATGCCAGTGGAGACCTCTCACCTCCAGTCCCCACCCCGTGACCTCTTTGACACCCGGCGGCCTGTCTTACAACGCCAATCATCCATCACTCAGACCATAAAGAGGTAAACACAGCTAGCAATACACTGAATTTACATATTAATGTCTTGATATAAGTGGGTTGCAGCATGCTTCAAGATTAAAATATGAAGAACTTGCACATTTTGCAGTTTGTAGGTTATGGAATGAAATGCTACAGTAGTTAAATGGAAGATTTTAGCAGCCTGTTTCCCATGGCATGTAAATAAATAACTTTTCAATGTAACTACAGTGTTTCTGCTCTCCTTACCTTTTCCAAATTGCATGACTGTTTCTATCATCTATCTATGCCTGGTAATTGTTTTTACTAATGTTGTAAATCTCTTAAAAAACAAGTCTTAACCCAACAGTCTGCTTAGCTCTCTCTGCATGATGGCTACAGCCCTGTCCAGCTGCATATTTCCTTCTCACTGCCTGTTGTTGTCTTTTCTCTTTCTTCTCTTCCTTCTGTCCCTTCTCACCTTCCGGCCCTGCTCTGCCTGGTCACAGCAGCAGAAGGGTGCACTTTGAGCGAATTAACACGGTTCCCATTAAGGGGCAGCGGGCTGCTCGCCGCAGCATCAGGAAACACCACTCTCTCTCCAGAACCCTGCTCAGGTACGGCAGGAAGTCCCTGACAAGACTCCAAGTGTTTAGGGTCAGGAGTCAGGACTATACTCACTGTATGTATGTTGTTTAGCTTACAGTTTACAATGATAATTCTGACATGGTTTTGCCAATGTTGTCACTTTGTCACAGATAGTTACATATGAGACACACATCAAAAGATTCACAAGAATTGTTGTTTCTCGCTCAGTCATCAGCTGTTGCAGCTGTGAGTCATATCATCGCCACAAAGATTTCTTTTTAAAGGAGTCAAAAGAAGACCTGAAACTAAAAGCTGTCATGTTCCTGTTACACTCAGAGAGCTGCAGTAATGACCCAGCCAGGCAGTGAGAAGGGCTACACATTTCCCTACATATCTGTCAAACAGCATTCATCACAAGAAGTTGTTGCTTCTGAGTATACTTGTTAGTGGGCCAGTGTTTTAATGCTGACATGCCAGGTCTGAAGGCTTCTTTTGTGGATACTGATAAGACAAGTCTGGGCAATGTTTAATCATATTCATAGAAACTAAGGTTACAGAGGGCATGTCCACTGCTGCAAAGAAAGGCACACATATGCTAGAATATTAGCCACAATCTTAGGTTCAATCTTGTCACTGAGGCATATTTTAAGAGCAGAGAACCAGACAACCAGCTAAATGTATTTACTGACAGAAAGAGTGAGCTGAGCTAGTGAGAAATAGATTGTAACTGAACTTGACTGAATATAAACTCTGTAGCTGGTAATTAGTGTAGAAACAGCTAGCTTCCCTGAGCTTTCCTTTGAAGAATTGTTCCACTTCCACTTCCTGCCCTCGGGGTGCAGTAACATTGTTTGCTCTGTTACTTATTAGGCTTCAACTTCAACAATGTGATTGCATGTATATTCATCAAGGTTTGTTTCAATGGAAGTGGAGTAGGACATGGGTAAAACCTAAAAAAAAACACAGTTCTTTGTTAATTCTCTGTCTGCTTGTGTCAATTAAAAACAGGAAACTTAGAATAAGTTGGATTTTATTTGCAGCATCAGAATCCAGTAAATCCCTCTCTTGTTCTCTTTTTCTTTGAACATATAGACTTTGGGAGAGATTGTGTCTCTCCACCATGCATTCAGTGTGTGTGTGTGTGTGTGTGTGTGTGTGTGTGTGTGTGTGTGTGTGTGTGTGTGTGTGTGTGTGTGTGTGTGTGTGTGTGTGTGTGTGTGTGTGTGTGTGTGTGTGTGTGTGTGTGTGTGTGTGTGTGTGCCTGCCTCCCTGTCCTTCCCAGTGTTCCTGGACATAAACATGCCCAGACTTGTTCCCTCTACTGTGCCTATTTCTTGCACTATCTAGTGAAGTGCCGTCTTATCAGTTTAACACATGTTTGCCCACCCATTCCTCCTTATGCAGGCCTCTTAAGAGGGTCATCAATGAGTGCATCTACATCTCAACTTTCACGTAACCATATAGCATTTAATCTCTCTGGGAGAAATAAAAAATGTGTGTGCGTTTGGCAAACCAGAGCTGAAAGGTCAATGTTTGTGGTGTTAGGGGAACAGCGGACTGGTTTGGGGTCAGTAAGGACGGAGATGCCACCCAGAAATGGCAGAGGAAAAGCTTGCGCCACTGCAGCCTGCGCTACGGAAAGCTGAAACCACAGGTGATCCGAGAGATGGATCTGCCCAGCCAGGACAACATCTCCTTAACGAGCACGGAGACCCCGCCTCCTCTCTATGTCCCTTCTTCACAATATGGCATGCAAAAGGTAAAGGAATGTATGGGTTGCTTTGCTTATTGCTGTTTTAATTTTAATCCATATTTTTAATGACAAATTGTAATGCAGATAGTGGACAATCGTGTATTTTAACCTAAAAACATTACAGATTGATGTTCTTGAATATATCAAGTGGGACATCAACTTTGCACAAAGGGGCATTATGACCAATTTTGAGTCTATCTATAGTGTTGAATTGACATTATGTAGGCTACAGCATGTGTTGAATAGTAAAATATGGCTGTCTCTTGATAATTCATATTCACATACTTTATAACTTCCACTTGTTGAACCCATTGGTTTTCAGATTGTGGACCCATTGGCGCGAGGACGAGCCTTCCGTATGGTGGAGGAGGTGGATGGCTTCAGCGTGCCTCAGACCCCCATCACCCCTGGAGCCGCCTCGCTTTGTTCCTTCACCAGCTCCCGTTCAGGTCTCAACCGACTGCCTCGTCGACGTAAGAGGGAGTCTGTGGCAAAGATGAGCTTTAGGGCCGCAGCAGCGTTGGTCAAGGTGAGTGAGAGGGATGAGATCCACTGAACAGATTAAATACACATATGTATGCAATGCTTGCAAAAATAACATGATAAATAAACAGAAAAAGACGTTTATTAAAACACTGTACTTTATTGGACATTATTGGTACTGTATTACTTTGTAAACTGCTGTGATGGAAAGATTATGTGTGTGTGTGTGTGTGTGTGTGTGTGTGTGTGTGTGTGTGTGTGTGTGTGTGTGTGTGTGTGTTTCTCAGGGGCGTTCAATACGGGAGAGCACTACTTTAAGACGGACCCAAAGACGCAGCTTCACCCCCGCCAGCTTCATGGAGGAGGACATGGTTGACTTTCCTGATGAACTAGACACATCTTTCTTTGCCAGAGTAAGACAGTAAAAACAACAATGTTGTTATGTTGTCGTTACTGTGTAACCATGTTTATTTATAATTGAATAATAATTCTCATTTTGAAAACCCATGGCATTACTTACTATTTTTATTGCCACAATGTTCTTCCTAGGATATTTTAATGCAGGAAGAGTTGTCCACGTACGCAGATGAGGTGTTTGAGTCACCGTCTGAGGCGGCCGTGAAAGAGGTAGAGCCCAGCAGCAAGAAGGATGAGACGGAGCTGACAGGCAGTGCCCTAGATAAGATAGAGCTGGAGAGAAGTCATCTCATGCTGTAAGTTACTGTAGTGTGGCCACGTGTAGTCGTTCAGGCTACGCGGATACCAACATTTTTTAAATAATAACGATCCATGTTAGAGGAAAACAGTTTTCACTATGAGATTTGCACATAATGTCAAACCACAAGTCACCATTAATGTACAATATAAGAAAATATGATATGCACTATATATATATGAATTATTTACAGGATGCACTGATCAAACTCAGAAGCTAAGCATGAATAAACATAACAGCTCTATTGATAACCCATCTGACAAAAAGATGAATATTATTGATCCCGTTGGTGATTTACCAGATGATGCCCCTGAACCCTTAAAAGTAATCAAGTGTTGTCTCCTCTGTCAACTGTTCCAGACCTTTGGAGCGAGGGTGGCGTAAAGCCAAAGAAGGAACTCCAGGTCCACCAAAGGTGCCCTTGCGGCAGGAGGTGGTGAGTGTTACCGGACAGCGGCGGGGCCAGCGCATTGTTTTACCTGTCAAGAAGCTTTTTGCCCGAGAGAAGAGGCCTTATGGATTGGGCATGGTAGGGAAGCTCACAAACCGAACCTACCGCAAGCGCATTGACAGCTACGTGAAGAGGCAGATAGAGGACATGGATGACCATAGGTACTGCACCTCTCCACATATCTGACTAATGAGCACACTCTTTCTCTGCTTTCCTCAGTGGATGACAGTGATGGATGATGAGTGCTGCTGTTCTTTGAAATACATACTTTCTATTTCCTCTAGACCTTTTTTTACATACTGGATCACCGTTGTCCATTTGCTCATCACTATCCTGGCTGTTTGCATCTATGGTATTGCACCAGTGGGCTTTTCCCAGCATGAGACAGTTGATTCTGTGAGTAACAGCTCAGTTGTGATGATTTGTCAACACACAATATTTTAATCTCATTATGACTCCTTTCATAATTATTGTACTCTTTGTGATTTTGATGTCTTTTGATGTAGGTTTTAAGAAACAAAGGTGTGTATGAAAATGTCAAGTTTGTGCAGCAGGAGAACTTTTGGATCGGGCCGGGGTCGGTGAGCACTCTTCTCTTGATAGAAGATCAAGAATACCAGCAATCATGTGTAAATGTCTTTAAATAAATACTACATTTTAGATTTTTCCCTCATCTGTGCATTGTTAGGAAGCTCTGATCCACTTGGGGGCCAAATTCTCTCCATGCATGCGGCAGGACAAACAGGTGCATGATCTTATCAGGGAAAAGAGAGCTATCGAACGCAACTCTGCCTGCTGTGTGCGTAACGATCGTTCCGGCTGCGTCCAAACCTCAGAGGAGGAATGCTCGGTCTGTAAAAAAAAAAAAAAAAAAAAAAGTCTTCCTCAACCTTTTTAATTCAACTACAGATAGAGGCTGTGGGAACTTCTAACCCCTTCTTTTGTGGTTTTATTTCTAGAGTACTCTAGCTGTGTGGGTAAAATGGCCGAGGCATTCCAGTACACCCCAGTTAAATGGAAAAGACAGACAGTATGGCTCCGTGTGCCATCAGGATCCCAGGTAGATACACTAGTAGTTCCTTCATTGCACAGTATTAAATGATACTGATTGGTACATATAAGGTGTGTATATTGTTTGTCTCATTACAGGATCTGTCTGGAGCCTGCCTCAGTATCACCTCATGAATGGCCTGATGACATCAGCAAGTGGCCAGTGAGTACAGTAACATGTATTTATTATTAATTTATTTAGACAAAGAGGGAGATTAAAAATAAGGTTGTCTAAAAAGTTATGTCACTGGTCATCACTTACATATAATCGGACCTTGATGCAATGCTTGGGGGAATTAATTATCTGTGTTCCAGTATTTGAAAAGTATTCTTTCTCAATATACATATACAATACAGTTTGTTTGTGTGTGTGTGTGTGTGTGTGTGTATGTGTGTTAGAGTCAATACTGCACTATTTAGTTATCAATGGAACTCTGGGATACATTATTAAATGGCAAAAATCTTTTTTTTTATTTTTTTTTTTATTTGGGAAGGATGTCACATTTTGGCACTGATGAAGATTTAAAACTTAAAATCGCTCCAACAAAAAAACTGCTTTGGCTTTCAGATTTGTACCAGGTACAACACAGGGAACCACACCAACCTGCCTCATATAGACTGTACCATCACAGGCCGACCCTGCTGCATTGGAACCAAAGGGAGGTGAGGAGGGCTAATGAACCTATGACAAACATTTATCCTGGACATGATGTATGACTAGTTGACTAATTTAATAATTGCTGCTTGTTTTCTTAAAGGTGTGAAATCACATCCCGAGAATATTGTGACTTCATGAAAGGCTACTTTCATGAGGAGGCTACTCTCTGCTCTCAAGTAAGCAACTTTCTCCTTAATATGTACAAATTACACATTTAATTTTCTCATGGGGAAAAAAAAGAGACAAGCTACTTAATGCAAAAAGTGCTAAACTTAATTTGCATTGCATCTGCTGCTATTATTAATCTGGTTTACTATTTTGTAAACTTCCTGAATACCAATATGAGTCTTTATTCATTTGCATCATCATTAGTGATCTTTGATTGTCACATTAATAGTATAATAGTGTATGAATGAGGGGCATTACTTAAGATGCTGTGCTATGTCCTTCTTCAGGTGCACTGCATGGACGATGTGTGTGGACTGTTGCCTTTCCTCAACCCAGAGATCCCAGATCAGTTTTACAGGCTCTGGCTCTCACTTTTCCTGCATGCTGGGTGAGTCAGTAGTGGTCAGCAAGTAGTTCTGCTTATGCTAAGATTTGCCTGGCAAAAGAAACGTATAAAAAGTATAGATCATGTATTTGATTGTACTATTAAAAGTTATATTTAAGTTGTTTTGTGTAGTTATTTTTGAGTCAGTTTCAAACATGAGTAGTTTAAAAAAGGAAAGAAAACTCAATATTTGTGTAAACTACCCAATGGTACAAATGAAAGCAAACCTTGCTAACCAGAAGCACAGTTTAGCAGATAAGTTCAGCCTATCAGCCAATAAATCAGTTCAGTTTTGTCTCAGCCTGGCATCCTAGATCAGTGTTTTCAAGGAATGTGTTTGCACCCAGCGGTGAGGAACAGGATGATTAAAAGATCAGAATCATAGTCAGGTTTATTGGCCAAATATGTTTGGCACATACAGTACAAGGAAATTGATTGCAGCTGTCAGTAGCTCTTGGTGTATTCATACTCGTATCACAACAAAACAAAAGCATAGAAAGATAAAGACATTCAGCAAATATGTAAAAGAGAAAACTGAGGACAAACAACAGAAGAAATAGCACACCACACAGGTGAGCTTATTGGTGGTTAACTGGTAAATGGTATAATATAAATACAAGAGTGCATGAAATGTTGCAATTTGTTGGAATACATATTATATAGGTAGTCTAATAGAATAAAGTACTTCCATTTTCCTTTGATATAAGTTTGGCTAAATAAAGATACTTTGGTACAATATAGTGAATCAACTTATTTATTAACTTATAGCTGGAGTTGCTTTCAATGTACTTATGTACTGTATGTCACAAATATGTTAAATATATGCAGATGCATTATTTGACGTTATGCATGGTATATTTTAGACTGACGTAGTTAAGACCTGTCCTTCAGTCAATCAGCACAAAAAGCTGACCTCACTGTTAAAAGTAGTGCTTCATCTTCATGCTGTCTGTTATCTGTCTCCTGGGTAATTAAACAAAGTGCTTTCGCTACATCAACTCATTAAGCTTCAATGAGATAGAGACCGATTTTGTTGATGGGTTTGGGTCTCCTTTACACAGAGGAATTATCTTCCCAACACGTGCAACTTTTCTCCTACACACCTCACATTGCACACACATG
Organism: Perca flavescens; assembly: GCF_004354835.1. Classification (NCBI taxonomy): domain Eukaryota; kingdom Metazoa; phylum Chordata; class Actinopteri; order Perciformes; family Percidae; genus Perca; species Perca flavescens. Next base: position 15,711,679 of record NC_041345.1, read on the forward strand.
AGCACTTTGTCATTTCCATTCCCCCAGGATCCTTCACTGCCTGGTGTCGGTGGCTTTCCAGATGACCATCCTGAGGGACCTGGAGAAGCTAGCGGGCTGGTTGCGCATCTCAATCATTTACATTCTCAGTGGCATCACTGGCAACTTAGCTTCAGCCATCTTTTTGCCCTATAGAGCAGAGGTGATCACCAGTCTAACACCCACAAAATACCAGTAAAAACAGTGCATTTATAAGTCATATTATTTGTGGCCGATTTCCCATTTGGGAGCTCATCAGGTTTACTAAGAAAACCATACAATGCAAAGAACTTTCAAATGAAGTTATAAATGTTTGTGAACATGTTTTTGTAGGCTTACGCCCCTCTCTCTGCTGTCTTTGTGTCAGGTGGGCCCAGCTGGCTCTCAATTTGGGATCCTGGCCTGCCTGTTCGTGGAGTTGTTTCAGAGCTGGCAGATCCTTGCCCAGCCCTGGAGGGCCTTTACCAAGCTGCTGTGTGTGGTGCTCTTCCTCTTTGCCTTTGGGCTGTTGCCCTGGATCGACAATTTTGCCCACATTTCTGGCTTCATTTCTGGCTTCTTCCTGTCCTTCGCCTTCTTACCCTACATCAGTTTTGGCCGCATGGACCTCTACCGCAAACGCTGTCAGATTATCATCTTCATGCTGGTGTTTGTCGGGCTCTTTTCGGGCCTTGTGGTGCTTTTCTATGTCTACCCAATCAAGTGTGAATGGTGCGAGTTGCTCACCTGCATCCCCTTCACGGACAAATTCTGCGAGAAGTATGACCTCAACGCTCACCTCCACTGAAGTGTGGACAGTGTGAGCACAACAGGATGGCATCAGGTCAAAAGATGTGGACTAACAGATGATGCCAGTCTGTCTCCACTCTGCCTCTGTGTGACTGGGGGACTGCCCCATTTCTCTGTAAACAATGACAATATACTTGTGTTTTTTTTACTCTTTCAGTGTGAATACCTATGCCACTCATCTTAAACACTTCCTTTAATCACCTTCCTGTTAACGGCAGTCATTGTCACTCCTTCACTGTGCATTGAAACAAAAGCACTTCTGAACCTTATCAAAATTCCCAGCTGCCCTTAACATGTAAGGCAGGAATTAGAGCCAGCACTGGTACAGAGAGAAGGATTTGTTTTCTACATTCACACTCGAAACATTGGTTTTATTATTCAGGCAACCTCATACAGAAGCAGGGACAAAAATCCAATAGTGATACCGTTGGTGCCTTGTTGATAAATGTACCAACTACTGCCATATTTTTGTTACATTATGCTGAGCACTCAAATGTTTTCTTTTATTTGTTTATTGCTTCTTAAGAAGTGATGATTGTTTTGAACATGGTAGTGTTTTAGCTACCTGTCTACTCACATGTAACTGAAAACAACAGTAAAAAAAATCTAAAAAAGGAAAGTGGTCTGTGACTTTCTCACAATTACCAGAAAATGCCAGTTGAAGATTGTTTCATAGTTTATTCAAATTATGCAACAAAGAAACCGCAAATATCTGCTACAAATATTAAATTGACAATCCAAGTTAAAAACGCTTGGATGCTAGTGGCTGCATGATCAGTATGTACAAACTTGAATTCACCTTTTGATTTATATGGTTTACAAAAATAGAATAGTATTTATATCAATAATAATAATGCTTAAAATTTACATTTATATAATATTACAATCACCTAGCAGCCGCTGTTCCGCTGTGCGTACATCCGCCCATTGAGCACGTACTCCATCTCTTGGAATTGCATGTTGGGTATGGAGATGGTTGATGGTCCTTTCTCCTTAAAGCCGGCATTGAGGTAGAAGGGTACCAGGAAGTCCTCGCAAATCAGCAGAGCTCTGTGAAGGCCCAGCACACAGCGCAGGTACTGCAAATAGCGCCACAAAAGGATGGAGCCCTTGCCTTGCTGGCGACAGTGACGGTGCACTGACAGAACATGGATGTGCACAGTGGAGTTGTCTGGGATATGCTGAGTCATTGCCTCCTGGAGAAAAGTGATTACACAGAGGCAAAAATAAATTCAAAGCACCCATGAGCCCAAATTCCCATGCATCTGAGTTTGTCAAAATCAGTCATTTGCATGGAAAAGCAAGGTTTGTCACATTGTGTTCTTTACAAAAAAATGTCATACCTGTGAAAGCCTCTCCTTGTCCCAGCCAGAGCCAATAATGAAAGCTACCAGCTGTCCCTCCTCAAACCAACCCAGCGACAGCTCAGGGCACTGACCCAGGAAGTTTAGCACTTCTTTCAGGGTAAGTGGACACTCTCCAGACACAGAGATAAATGCTGGGGGGTTAAAAGAACCAGTTAGTTGACTGGATGCTGGGAGTAATGATCATGAAGATTAGGAAAATACTACAGGATGAAAGAAAGGTGTTCTCTTTCAAGGTAAAACTTGCACTAGGACAATATTGAACACCCACAAGATATGATGTGATTATGTGATCCTTCCCCAGTGGGAATTATACTTTATCAAATACATATAGAAAGTCAGCCAAGTTGGTACCTGATGATACATAATGTTAAAAAAAACATCAGGTAAGTTATAGGTGAGCAGACCCTTGACTTACCTTCTCTTTCAATCTCAAACACACTGATGGCGTCCTGTGGCGTGAGGTTTCTGAACTCGCTAGCAGGGAGTGTGTGTCGTCGCTGTCGCAGAGTGTTAACCACTCTGACAGGCGTCTTCAGAGAGAAGGGCTTGAGGACTGGCAAGGCACTGACCTGCTCTGTCATGATGCCTATTTTTCTCTTCCAACCTTTTGCAATATAAATTGAATACCGATACTATAAATGATGCAGTCAAAGTAAGTCAAACCCTGCCAACACAGCTTTTTGTATTCTCTGTTTGTCCAACAGCGCTAACTGTAATGTAACTCAGTAGGCAAGATGCTGACCTTTTTGTCTCTCCTGCAGTCTCCTCCTCTTCTTTCTCTCTGATCTCATACTGTAAAGTGGTTGTCTAAAAGTAGGATAACACGTGTGCACGTGTCTCCAAAGTCTCTAAATCCCCTGCTTTTAAATAACAGTCACATTAACAACAACATCCCAGTTCAGAGCGAGACAACTCTGTATAGTTGCAGTTTTTCCATTGTGCACATTTTAATTAGACACTAATTTTGATTAACAGCAGCTAAGGGTGTTGACAGCAATCATTCCTCATAAGAGAAAATCTTTGGTATTTTCGATATTCACCGTGTTAGTATCTTGCTGTGAAGATTAGTTTTTATGCCAGATTGGATGAGAATTATGCAGACTAATTATATCACTATTAACCTTCAACAGGAAAAGCTGTTGAGATGTGATGACAGATTAGGATTATTTTTTACCTGGCACATGTATATTGGCATTTGCGCTATTGGTATAAGCGAGAAGTGACCAGGGAGGTACTGGGGCTAAAAAACAGGACTTACCCAAATAGGCCCATTGTCAGTACCCGATCCGTTCCACCTGCACAATCCGTTCTGCGCATGCGCAAGATGTTCACGCATGCGCAGATGATAATATCGTTTTACGACCTGCCCGATCTGTTCCACGCTAGCCTCCACCCAAGCTAACGTTAGTTTAGCTAACAGCTAATTCGGGTAACCTCTAGCCGACAAATAATGCATGCGCAGAACGGATCGTGCAGGCAGAACGGACAGCTAGATTCAGTCTAAAATAACGTTAAGTCAAACATAATGGGAAAAGATCGGTAGTGTCGTAAATCATCGTACCACAGCGCATGCGAGAACATCTTGCGCATGCGCAGAACGGATTGTACAGTTGGAACGGATCGGGTACTGACACCCATCATCCGGTCATTCGCCCCTAGCCATGCCCGACATACACTAGCCAGGATGTCCTGATACTATGCCACAATACTGTAGCCTATCAGATAAGGTATTCACATAAAGTAACGTCTCAAAACCAATGATGATAATTGGGGTTGTGTTTATTAATGAAACCTCAGCCTTAAAATAAAAACAAAAAATATACAATGCAATTACATCTGCATTGAAAATAAAATACAAATAATGAAATGTCACTGGCTACAGAAACCCCAAATTACACAAACTTCAATTTTGTCTGTGAAGCTTTCACAAACAACCACCAGGTATTTGCCAGTTCCACAATAGTAAAGGCAAATATGAACGACAAGGAAAAACTGCACTCTGATGGAAGACAGACAGAAAGTGCAAGCTAGGATTTTTTGGTTAAACTTTTGGTTACATTTGGTGAATTGTTTAGCCCCCTTCCCTGTTTGTTAGCACGTTTAGAGTGGTACCAATGCATGCCTGATGTTTTCCCGTTTAATTCAATACCATAGTCTTCATCCTAGCAGCACGTCACCTTCTCGGCTCCCTCAGCTCGCTTGGAACCTCGACTGAGCAGGTACTGAAAAAAGTACCTGTTAGCAGGTACCAGGTACTTTTTTTCGTAATGGAAAACCAAAAAAGGCGAGTATAGTCAAGGCGAGGCGAGTAGGTACCATGTAATGGAAAAGCGCCATAGTGGGCCTTCTCTTCTTCTTCAGTGTTTTTTTGTTTTTGTTTTTTTTTACACGTAGCATTTACGTGATCGTATTAGCGCCCCCTGCTGTTGCTTGTTAATATAGCTTTATTCGACTTTTTTTGTGCCGACGGTCGTTATGGGGCGTTATGTATAAAAGACTGCGTAGCTTTCATACCAGAAGATGGCGTAAGTCCAAAACTTGAAAAGTGCCTACGCACAGAAATATTCACATGTATAAAAACCGGTCGTACGCCAGGTCCTGCGCACCTTTCCTTTATACATGACATTCCACGTGAAATTGAGCGCACGTGAACGAGCCACTGACCCCGCCTTGCCTCCTCCCATAAATGAATATGGAAATGACTATAAATGCGCCCCCGACGTCATTCTTTGTCCAATCAAAATGGGTAATACCTCTGCAGACGGAAAAAAACTTCAGCGACTGTGAGGTTGAGGTGCTGATCACGAGGGGTGGAGGCGAGAAGAAGTTTGTAGTTTTGTCATCTTGGATAAGCAATAAAAGAAAAATGCCCAAAGTGGCAAATGGTGACTCCAAACCATGGCAGAAATTTAAAAAAAATTCGAACTGGAAATCAAGGGAATTGTGGCAGCGCCACACCAGTTAACAAACAACATGCTTAATACCCTACAAATCATCCACGGGATCAATTACGCATCCCATGACTTTGCCCATCCGGCACAGCGTTTGTTCCTGGGGAGATGGATCTGTGCGTCCCACCTCCTGTGCGCCATGGATGTCTGAGCCTCAGCAACTACAGAATCACAGGCACTATTGCATTTTCCGTGCCAATCTTTTTGTTGCACAGGAAGAAGATATTTCATCTATGGGGAATACAGAGGATCACTGAAAGTATTTTCTACTGTTGAGCAGTTGTGAGAATGTGCTGGCCGTCCGCAAAGTCTTCTCTGTAACGTGGCGAATTCTAACTGAAAAGATTGAAAAATCACCAAACATTACAAAATAAAGTTTCCACTACAGTTACTGGCATAGGTCTGTGACGTTGTCTATGAAAAAACATAATTATATCTGCTGATACTCCATAAAAGTTTGATCATATGATGTGGAAAATGTTTCACATCTTTCACACTATCAACTGTTTAATTCGCAGGCTACTTAACCTCTGTTAAACATGAGGACGGGAAATAAATGATAAATCCACATAGAAAAAATACTTTCAGTCATCCTCTTTATTTCCCATAGATGAAATATCTTACTGGCAACAAAAAGATCGGCACGGAAAATGCAATAGTGTCTGTGAGTCTTTAGCTGCAGAGGTTCAGACATCCATGGCGCACAGGAGGCGGGACGCACGGATCCATCTCCCCAGGAACGAACGCTGTGTCGGGTGGGCAAACTCATGTAATGCGTAATTGATTCCGTGGATGATTTGTAGGCTATTAAGCGAACAAGGTGTACCCGGTTCACCAAACACTGGGCCGTCTTGACTGTCTTAATTATGCACATATTTCTGTTACTGTAGTCCTATTTACTATTTCATTATTTCATCCGTGCATGGCGCAGCGGATCCGTGCGCACTGTCACCTGCCGTGGAGACGCTGGCCTCACTAACCTCTCCTCCTCTGAGCCATCTATTAACACTTAGAAAATAAATGGCATTACATCAGTGGGTTCAAACTGCTATTGTGCGTAATTTGGACTGACTGAGATGCATGTTGTTCTGTAACTGGTGTGGCGCTGCCACTATTCTTTTGATTTGCACTTCGATATAGACTTATTTTTTTATTATTTCTGCTATGGTTCGGTGCATTCACCGCCCGGTCATCATTTGCCACTCTGGGCATTTTCTTTTATTGCTTATCCGAGCTGACAAACCTCCAACCAGAACATTTTTTTCTCGCCTCAGCCTCCGCAATCAGCACCTCAACCTCACAGTCGGTGAAGTTTTTTTCCCCGTCTGCAGCGGAATAACCCGCTGTGATTTGACAAAGAATGATGTAGGGGTCGCATTTCTAGTAATGTCCATATTAATTTATGGGAGGAGACAAGGCGGGGTCGGTGGCTCGTTCACGTGCGCTCAATATTTCTGTGAGTAGGCACACAAGTTTTGGCCGTACACCATCTTCTGGTATGAAAGCTGCGCAATCTTTTATACATGAGGCCCCTGGACTTTTTCGGAACGCACAGATTATCAGTCCGTCTCTGGACGTGGTATATCACGTGCATGTGGGCTAATTTAACCGTACCGCGTGAGGGCAGAGATTTGTTTGGATTGCTGTTGGGGGTGATTTCATTCCTCAAAGAGGTTTAGCACAGATTAATTAAATGAGAGAGCACTTGCTTTGACTGGCCTGAAGTAACCCTTATATATAAGTAATATATATAAGTAAATAAATGCATTATATAATGTATTTATATAGATAATGTTTTTAAATATAATTTAATGAAGGGCAAAACATTTATCATTGCTTCACCAAGCATTTACTAACCAATAACTATGAAAAACATCAGTCGCAACTTTACAATAGCCATCCAGATAAAGTTTATAGATGGTTTACAAAGTATTTATTAACAATTTAACAAGGTATTATAGACATCTGTTGCAACTTTATAATAACCATCCAGACACTATTTATAGACGGTTTACAAACCAACTAGTAACCCTTGACAAAGTGTTGGGAATATCTGGTCCATCTATCTATGTAATGTTTATAGATGTTTTAAAAATGGTTTCTTAAAGGTTTACAAACATTTTTTAATCATTACCAGATACCTAATATAGTATATGAGGGATATAATGTGTGTAACAATAATCTGTTAATTTACAGCACTACTAATAATTAGTAAACATTATTAATTATATAATAGAATTGTTTGTTAACAGTAAAATGGCTGTTTGCTAACGGTTAAATGACAATTAACTAAAGATTAATTAACTATCAATTTACCATGTATTAATGATGGTTATTATAAAGTGTTACCATTTTCTGACCTGCAACTCTGTCAATCTGTCGGGTCTGTCAGGGGAGGGGCAGTCTGAATAATTCCAATAATAACCAACTGAATGACAAGGTTGAATTTTGAGAATCCCAGAAACATGTTTCAGCTTTTCAGACAAGCTATAATTTTAAAAGAGTTTAGGAAAGGAGAGAGGACTTTGGCTCTCTAGCTCACCCACTGACTCTAGCTGAAAAGTGTCATAGACCCAAATCTCATTTACAGCGTGTACACACACACACACACACACACACACACACACACACACACACACACACACACACACACACACACACACACACACACACACACACACACACACACACACACACACAGAGACATACACATACACACACATTTTCTCAGTGCATTAGGTTTTTACAGGCAAGCTCGAGGCAACAGTGTAACTGAATCCTCATTAACATTTACACTGGCGTACAACTGTTGGTCCAGCTGAGCAGAGAGCAACAGTTAACCAATACTGCAGAAGAATGTTTGTGAGTTGTCTCAGGACATTATACAGATAGCGTAGGTCTTGACCACACACTATAATTTACAAAGACCCAACAATTTCCCCCAAGAGCAAGCATTTTGTGCAACAGTGGCGAGGAAAAACTTCCTTTAACAGGCAGAAACCTCGGAAAGCCCCGGCCTTCTGCCGCTGCCGGTTGGGACACAGAGACACTGATACAGATATTCAGATATAGAGAAATATGATTCATAACAATTATAGCAGTTGTTTTTTCCAGGTCTCCGAAACATTACAGTAGGCTACACATAAATAAAGACTTAATGCAAAAAATATTTTCACAGCTATTCAAATGTTTTTGTTGCTGAGCTAGAATCCTGCATTAGCAGCGTAATGCTAGTTCCAACTTCAGCTAGTATAGGGGCTAGCTTGGTTAGTAGGCCATATAGTAGGCCATATAGTAAGCTGATCAAAAAACTAAACTCCAATATCTCCAATCAACAAAAGGGCATTTGGGGAGTAAACTAGATAAAATATGTCAAAATGTTCTTGGTCACAGATCTGACTAAAGGCTGGATACAATGTTACGATGTCAGGCAGTAACTGCTTGACATTAAAGTAACCTTGACACCATACCAGTTTTATCCTCTTTTTATTTTTATTGCATAATAAATGTATCCCTTTTGTAGTGTGATTTACTGTGTATCCTATTACAAATTTACTGTATATCCTATTACAATCTTTTTCTACATTTGTTTACTTTCTTTTTATGATCCGAATCTTTTATGTATTTTTTGTTTATATAGGTTTTTATGTATATTTTATGTGATAAATGACATAATGACATATTGTGTATGTATCTGGCTATTATTGTAATTTTTGAAAATGAAAAAAAAACTGTCCCTGGTGGGGTTGCTACTAGCCACAGAATGTTCAACTTAAAACAACTGCTACTGCCAGAACACAGACTGTGAGCTGTATTAAATTGTGTTGAGATTTAACAACCTGGTTTGTCCAGAGACAAGAGATTGTAAATGAGGGTAGTGCGTGTGTTACACTTTTTGACAGATAGGACCAACTAGAAATTGTGTGTTAATCAGAAACTCACAGGTCCATAAGGGCTTTCAGGTGGAAGATTAACTGAGAGCCATGACTTCAGTATTTTACAGCAGTCCATGGTCCATGTATTATTTGCAAAACTGCAGTGTAACCAAAAGCCACAAGACAGTTATTTTTGCCTGCTTTTCCAGCAGAGGGCACTGCTTATCCTAATAAAGGGTTTACATGCAGTATGAGGCAGGCTTTAAACACATCTATGACTATAATCAGGGCTGTAATCACATATTTAATATCATGACATACTATACCATTACTTTTTTATGTTACGTTTTGTAACATACTATACTATGACTTATTTATCTCATTTTTATGACATACTTTACTATTACTTTTTATGCCATGTTTCATGACATACTATACTATCACTTTTAATGTCATTTTTTTATGAAATACTATACTATGACTTTTTATGACATACTATACTATGACGTTTTGTCATTTTTCATAACATACTATACTATGACTTTTGATGTCATTTTTTGACATACTATACTAATACTTTTCATGTCATTTTTTATGACTTACTATACTATGACTTTTTGTCACATTTTATGAAATACTATATTATGACTTTTTATGTAATCTTTTATGACATACTATTCTAATTCTTTCCATGTCATTTTTTATTAAATGCCATACAATGACTTATTTATTTAATGTTTTATGACATACTATGCCATTTTTTGTCATGTTTTATGACATACTCTATGACTTTTTATGACATATTATACTATGACTTTTTATGTAATTTTTTATGAAATACTGTACTATCTCTTTTTATGTAATTTTTATGACTTACTATAGTATGACTTTTTTATGTTATGTTTTATTACATACTATACTATAGTCTCGCTTTGCCAGACCATCCTCAAAGGCGCTGCGAAGGAGGGTCTGGCGAGTCCACACAGCATTCCTGGATGGGAGAAAAACTTGCTTTAGTTTATTGCCATTTCTTTAAACCAATCATAATCGTCATGGGCGGCACTAAGAGCTGCACGGAGCCGCTACAAAATAGCCTCGGGAAGGAACTTGTTTTGGTGGAACGTGTACGTTCAAGTTGTTGTAGTCGTGTGAAAGAAAACTCAGATTAGACAGATTGTCTAGATAGCTGTCTCAATTTACCATGCAGAGATCTGAGGAGCAGTTAACCATAGTCCTCATAAATCAACCGGAGTTTAAAATTCCAACACAAAGAAAGCAGAAGGAAAGAGACATTGGCGAAAAGAAATGTATCTGGCAAAATTTCCTGCAGCACTGGAGCAATCCCAGAAGTGGAACGTTGTGGATATAGACTAACTATACTATGACTTATTTATCTCATGTTTTATGACATACTTTACTATCTCTTTTTATGACATTTTGATGACATTTTGATGGCAATTTTTTTCAACAAATTATACTATGACTTTTTTTATCACTTTTTTCAACATACTATTCTATGATTTTTTTCTACATACAATACTATGACTTTTTTATCACTTTTTTCAACATACAATACTATGACTAGTCTAGATGGAAACAAGGGTCCACGTGCACCCCCCGGCTTTTTTTATGCCGCCTGATTTTTTAAAATCCTTAATGTGTCTATTTTCAGAATCTGCCAGGTACCAAGCTGAAATAATGTCCCATGGCTTCATTTTTAACCCTTTGCTGCACCCGACCGGAACCCGAAAAATCTAAAAAATTATATAGAAAGTGGCATAACATTTGAAGTAAACAACATACATAGACAAATGAACACATTTTCCCATGCAATTCTGACCCCAGGAATTTAATGGAATGGTTATTTTTAACATTTGACAACATATTGACCCTATTTCTGGACAAAAATAGCAAAAAATGGTCAAAGATGTGTAGAGGATCAACAATTTTTTCGTTTTCTCAAGCGCATAGGGTGATATATTTTCACACCCTATTATTTCTTTATCATTCAAGTGTCTAGTTTAAGATTAAATTGGGTACCAAGCTGAAATAATGTCCAAAATGCTTTATTTTTAACCCTTTGCACCAAACCCGAAAAATCTAAATATGATATAAAGTGCCATAACTTTTGATGTAAACAGCTTACAGAGACAAATGGACACATTTTTCTATACAATTCTGTCCCAGGGAAATTGTTATATTTTACAACATCTTGACCATCTATGGTCAAAAACAACAACAAAAAAAGCTAATTTGACAGTGTTTTTATTATACTAATAGCAGCCTGAAATATGGTTTATTTTAACCTTATACTGCACCTATCCCGAACCTGAAATAAAATACAGAAAAAATTCCAAAAAGGTCCAAAAAGTTTTCTAAGCATCAACTGCCAGTTTTGGAAAGTTGGGGCTTTGCATTTGGCAGTTGGTGGCTGTCGATTGGTACCTGCAGATCGCCATCTCCCACTGCTCTCCCTTTGGGAAAAATTTCAGTAAGTATTTAAAACTATAATTAAGATATATATACACATATACCTTTGTAGTCATAATTTTTCAATAATTGCTCAACAGTTTTTATTATAATCACAGGCTTTCGGAAATCAAATCTGTATTCTTGACTAGCAGTGTTGGTAGCTTAGTTGGTAGCTAGCTAAAGTTTTTGTTTTATTTTCAGGCTCAATACTTCATACACACTTACCATGGGGAAAATTAAACATTATAACACAGCTGAAGGGCCTCCAAAGAGGATTTGTTCCCTAACATGTATTTTAGTAGTATGTTAATTTTACCACGCTCAACGCATGCAAGGGAGGGCCAAGCAAGAAGCTATCATATCTACACAGTATCCGAGATATGAGACTCTGTGAAGCAGCCAGTTCACCGCTCTGCGCCATGTCACATCTCTGTCAATTCAATCTGAAGGAGCTTCAAGAAGGTATTCCTTCTGGTTTCCCAATCAAAATCCAAGTTCAAGGGCAAAACTGAAGAGCTCACAAAGTTTCAGAGTTGGAAACACAGGGAATCAGCCTGTGAAGTTATTGAACCTAGGGCACGGGAATTAAAGAAAGAGGCTCTTTATCGCAAGGTGCAGGGCAAGGACCTTTTTGCAATGGAAGCTAAGTATCATCCATCATGCAGAAACCACTTCAACACAGAGTACCAAACCCATGAGCGTGGAAGGGAGAGGGCAGAAAAGGCGGCAGACAACATTGACAGCCTGCAGGCCCAGAAGATAGCAGCACATAACAAGTCGTATTGTGTGGTAAAGGATTACAATCTTAGGAAGGTGACTGAATGCAAAGAGGTTGTCCAGCTAAGATCCATGTGCAACTTGTAAATGAAGACATTGGAAAATCAAGGTTTTCCTAATCCTGAATACCGCAGTGAGAAATTGGCAAGACGGTTACAAGGAGACATCTCTCATGAACTCACATTCTCCAAGGTGCAACACCGTGGGTGTATTGAGTCGAACCTCATATATAGATCTAGCATTACTGTAGATGAAGCAGTTGGATGTGAGTACAAACATGGAACAGCTGACCAACTTCTAGAAGCAGCACTCACCCTCCATTCTCACATTATAAAGGCATTCAAAGAGTCAAAGGAGCTACCATGGCCCCCGACAGCACAGGAGCTAGATGCTGTGAAGATGGACGTGCTTCTTCCAGAGCATCTTGTACAATTTCTGAGCTCAGTGGTGACTGGAACATTTGATGGCGAAAGGTGCGAGAAGACAACAGGCTGGTCTATTCGTTTACACAAGATGTGTGTTGAGCAGCAACTAACAGCGAGTGGAAACTCCCAAAGCACATCTTCCTATGTGCTACACTTCAACACCTCTATCGAAGCAAACAGGTCAGTTATAAGTTAATTTACTGCTTATGATGTCCTAAATTGTCAATGATGAACTCTTTTTGATACAGGTATTTAATTTTGATATTTACTAAAGCAATTTTCATTGCTGTCAGTAACTCACTCCTTTCATGACTGAGACACTCAGAAACATATGACTTCAGTTTGGAACAGCAATGGCCAAGGCTAATGATGACATTTCCACCCACCTGACCCCTCAAATCATCACTGGCGAGGGAAACACTGTTTTTCACAGTGAGTGGGACAACCTGAACAGAACCACAACGAACGTTCATGGCTCAAATGTTGTAAACAACGCCGGGGGAATCATGATTCAAGAGGTGAAGGAGAGCCATGTGAGCACCAAGAAGAGGACCCGTCCTCTCTATGACAGGTCATCCAAGATGAGAAGCCTTAAGATCACGCCTCCCGAAACGCTCACACAGCTGGCATTCAAAAGAGCTGGCAGCAAATTCCCCAACGGTGCCAACTTTACCCCTCCTGCTGAGAACCAAGATTCATATGATGTCTCAATGTTGCAGTACAATACACATCATCAAAACAATTATTGAAAAATTATGACTACAAAGGTATATGTGTATATATATCTTAATTATAGTTTTAAATACTTACTGACATTTTTCCAAAAGGGAGAGCAGTGGGAGATGGCGATCTGCAGATACCAATCGACAGCCACCAACTGCCAAATGCAAAGCCCCAACTTTCCAAAACTGGCAGTTGATGCTTAGACAACTTTTTTGACCTTTTTGGAATTTTTTCTGTATTTCTTTTTTTTTTTTTTAAGTTAATTTGCTTTGTTTTATTTACTTCAAAAGTAAAGCTATTTTAAATTTTTTTCAGGTTCGGGATAGGTGCAGTATAAGGTTAAAATAAACCCTATTTCAGGCTGCTATAATAAAAACATTGTCAAATTAGCTTTTTTTGCTGTATTTGACCATAGGTGGTCAAGATGTTGTAAAATATAACAAATAACAATTTCCCTGGGACAGAATTGTATAGAAAAATGTGTCCATTTGTCTCTGTAAGCTGTTTACATCAAATGTTATGGCACTTTATATCATATTTAGATTTGTCGGGTTTGGTGCAAAGTGTTAAAAATAAAGCATTTTGGACATTATTTCAGCTTGGTACCCAATTTAATCTTAAACTAGACACTTGAATGATGAAGAAATAACAGGGTGTGAAAATATATCACCCTATGCGCTTGAGAAAACGAAAAAATTGTTGATCCTCTACACATCTTTGACAATTTTTTGCTATTTTTGTCCAAAAACAGGGTCAATATGTTGTCAAATGTTAAAAATTACCATTCCATTAAATTTCTGGGGTCAGAATTGCATGGGAAAATGTGTTCAATTGTCTCTGTATGTTGTTTACTTCAAATGTTATGCCACTTTCTATATACTTTTTTTGATTTTTCGGGTTTCGGTCGGGTGCAGCAAAGGGTTAAAAATTAAGCCATGGGACATTATTTCAGCTTGGTACCTGGCAGATTCTGAAAATAGACACATTAAGGATTTTAAAAAATCAGGTGGCATAAAAAAAGCCGGGGGGTGCACGTGGACCCCTGTTTCCATCTAGACTAGACTTTTTAATCACTTTTTCAGACATACTATACAATGATTTTTTCAACTATGACGTTTTTTAATCACTTTTTTCGACATACCTTACTATGACTGTTTTCGACATACTATATTATGACTTTTTTAAACTTTTTTCGACATACTATAATATGACTTTTTATCACTTTTTTCGAAATACTATACTATGACGTTTTTATCACTGTTTTCTACAAACTATACTATGAATTTTTCGACATACAAAACCATGACTATTTTACCACTTTTTCCGACGTACTATAATATGACTTTTAATGACTTTTTTAGACATACTATACAAAGATTTTTTCGACTATGACGTTTTTATCACTTTTTTCGACATACTTTACTATGACTGTTATAGCATGTCGAAAAAAGTGATAAAAAAGGCAACGTATAGCATGTCGAAAAAAATTCATAGTATTGTATGTCGAAAAATTTAATTAAAGTCATAGTACAGCATGTTGAGAAAAGTCATGTGATAAAAAAGTCAATGTACAGTATAGCATGTTGAAAAAAGTCATATTATAGCATGTCGAAAAAAAGTCATAGTACACTACGTCGAAAAGTGATAAAAGAGTCAATGAAAGTCATAGTATAGTATGTCCAAAAAAGTGATTAAAAAAATCATAGTATAGTATGTCAAAAACGTCATAGTATAGTATGTTGGCATTACTCATTTTAGAGAGTCCTATTAATCTCAGAGCAATGACACTATGTCATTATACTTTAGGCCCTACATTCAAACTTAAGCCAAAGTCAATATTTTCACCATATGCCATCATTGCAGTCAATATTGCAACATATTACATACTAATTTGCAGAAAAATAAAGTATACAAGTAATTTTTAGTAGTAACCAGTTATTATGATATATTAGAAAACTGGTAGTTGAAGTACTGAATCTTTGTTCTTTATTGTTACACACATGCTGCTATACACACAAGGAAAGACAGGTATTGATTTTACAGAGAGCCACAAACCACCTACTGTGGAGTTATCCTGGATACCAGGTCAACAGTAGTCAGAACAGGATCAGGAAGGCACAGTGTCAAGTTGAAATGGCACAGAAGAGGAGGGGGGAAATACAAAATAACAATGTTGCTTAAAAGCAGTGACGTTAAAGCCTCTACAAATTCACATGCAAATTCTAGCCCAATCATTAAAATGCAATGTTTGCATTGTAATTGCATTGGATGTTGTCCTTCCAATCAAACATACATTAAGAGAATCTGCTTGAACCTTAGATTAAATGCATAATTGATACATGGTCATAACATAGTAAATGAACATTTCAATTTTATATTGCAATAACAATGACAAGATACATTTTTCCAGTAGCATGATATAAAAAAAAGGCTCTGTACATCAGAATCAAATATCCTGTCTATGTGCTGAAAAGTGTTGTATATTGTAGCATTTATAAGAACACTAATGTCCAATGCAACAAGCAGGCAGCCATATTAATTCAAGGCACAGAGATCTATATGCATGGCGCTACACATACAGGACCAAGTTATGTAAAGATGTTACAGCCACACAAACACCGGACCCCTTTTTTTTGCAGCTACATAACATAAGCAGACACTGGTATTGCCACAAAAAGACTGTAAAGATATCTGCCACATCTACAACAGGCACACTTACTGTGCCATACTCAGTCAGCATACATGTAGCTGGAGCGTCTATGCTTGTTGCAGGCTTTAGCTATCTTTGAGTTTAGCTGTAAGGACGTGAATTGGTAGCTCTTATCAATTATCCAAGTCTTAAATAATGTGTATGTTAAATTAATTCATTATTTTAATATCAGGATCTTTTTATGTAATATGCAAGTATACAATTTTGAAAGTAACTACACAGTATTCTAGTACAGTTATGATACATAGATATCACATCGTTAGAAATAATTAAAAAAAGGTGACGTAGATGTTTAAGACTGCAGCTGCAACTTCATCTCATTATAAACTATTGTTATAAGGAATGGATTATAAATGATTTTGGAGTACAAAATCACTTCAAATAGACATACAGATACGTACATATGTAATGTTTTCAAATTTCTGCTCATAACCCAAATCAACCTTACTGTAAAAATAAGTTTTCAAGTCATTAATGTATTTCACAGATGATTACAATATCTAGACACAAACTGTATGTATAACTTCTTCTGAATTTAGTGTTAAGCAATTGATAGAGAGTTAATTTAAAATAAGTGTGCTTAAAACCACCATGACAGGTAGTAAAATATCTCTGGAATCCATATTACTAGACCACAACTCTGGCCAAGACACCATCTGACAGTTAATGAAATGTTTTCAAAGCTGGGAAAACAATATATGATTTTTTAACCCTTGTGTTGACTTCGGGTCACATTGACCCGTTTTCAATTTTTGTTTTATATCAGAAAATATGGGACGTAGAAATAAGCGCTGAAAATGTGTAGAAGAAAAATTTAACAATTTAAAAAAAGCAAAAACAAACAAAAACAAAACGTTGGAAAAAAATGTGTTTTCAAGGTTGAAGGGAAGACAACACAAGGGTTAAACATCAGTCATAGAGTAAGGTACCAAGAACATCTTTGCAGGAGTCAATTTTCTTTTCTAATTTCAGAGACACTAATGGAATAAACAGAGTCCTCCCTTATCCTGGTATACTTCCTTTAAGGGCCATCGTTGGCTCTGATAACTGAAACAGAAGACTGGGCTGGAGGGTAAAATGAATAGCAGGACTGGATGATCTTTGTAACAAAAAAATCTGTCCTGATGGATGGGATGGAAAACGCTGGATCAGAGTCAGGGATTGAGGTGCTCGTCTTCCATATGAAGGCTGCTCGTGGGACACAGGAGAGGCTGGCTGGAGCAGTTTGTGCTCTGACTTTTCAGGCTTTCTGTTGATTCTGATGAACCTGGAGAGCAAGAAGCAACAGATAAGCTACATCAATGTCTCAAAGTTTCCAGTCAGACTTCACATAAATACAGACGTGTTAAGAAACAGTAGTCATTCCTGATAAAATAGGCCTATCACAGGAAATTCACTTGATAATACCCGCCGGATCTTTTGTTTTTCTAGCTGTGGTAGATAACGTTAGATCTATTTATGGAGAATAGGATTCAGTAAGAGCAGTAAAGCTCATACACAGAGAAGCAGAGCAGACAGGAAAACCTACATACCACAGTTATTCCTCCATACCAATAGAACAGGAATCAGGACCAAGAGCTGCCCAAAGTGCGAAGGGACAGGACAACAGGGAACATAAAGAGTGTTAGGAAACAGAGAAGCACAGGAGCACACAGGTTAGATGCAAAAGCACAGGGAATCACAGCCACAAGTCTTGGATTTAAGAAGAGAAACGTTAGAGAACCAGAACTAGAAAGGAGTAAAAAATAAGCAAGAACCAGATGATTTTCTCTAAGCCGTCATCAGAAAGTAGAGGTCTACTGTATACTGTAAAGGCCCTGACACACCAACCCGATTATCGGCCGTCGACAGTCTGGCGAGGTCAGTGACTTGGGTCTGTTCGGTGTGTTCCGTGCCGTCGTCAGGCCTTCATTTGGCCGATTTGACACGTTGAATTGGAAAGCGGGCAGTCGGACTCGATGGCCAATCTGATCGGTGGAGCACTCACCCGGAAATGACGAACGGGATGAGCCTGACTAATCTGACGAAAACCTTTTAAACTGACCATTGTTGATGTGAAATGAAGACAGATTCAGCACATGCACGGCCTATTTCTCGCTTAAAATGTTTTCAGAAACACGTTTCGTGAACTATCTTCGTAAAATATGAGATCGTATTCCGAACGATCAACCATTATGCTCGGTTGTAAAATCCGGGAGCAGCCAGACCCACGTGACACGTTCGTCCAATCAGCTGCCGGTTTTCATTTTTTAGGTGACAATACAGATTAGCGCCGCCTGCTGTTATGGAGACGTATTACGTCTCGCGCACGCGCAGAACGTACGCTCAAGTCAGCGTCGCTTCGGTGTGTTCCGAGGCACTTTTTTGACCAACTCGGGGAGGCAGTCAGTCCAACTGCCTTTTCTGCCGAAGGTCAGCCGTCTGGTTGGTGTGTCAGAGCCTTAAGAGATTACATATACAACACATATTCTGCTTCTTTCCTTTTCTTTCTTGTTTGCAGGGTATTAAAGATTATTCTTCACAGTCTAATATTTCTTCTCTGTTCCTGGCAGAGAATGTGTCACCTGGGAGAGACAAGTCGCCCGGTGGGTCGCTCTCTGTTTTGGTCAAGCTGCTGTGTTCACTGCTGCAGTCCTGTAGGATGTCTCCTCCAGAATGCATCCTGTCCTCTGGGTCACCCAAGAGAGTACGTAAATGTCAATGAATCTAACTATCAAAGCCAACAAATCTTTTCCCAGTGTCACATAATTAACTGTTCACTGAGAAAACTCACCGTCATCTGGAGACAGGGATTCTGCCACGTCCTCGGTTGCTGTGGCCTGGAAGAAAGAAAGAAAAAGATCTGGTTAAAGCTTTTGTTTGCAGCAGAGTTTAAATGTCAGGTGGTGAAGTAGCGGCTTACGTCAGTGGGGGCGGGGCTGCTGGACAGCAGTGTGTGAGGCTGAGCATCAGACATCTCAGACAGCTTCTCCTCATCTTCTTCCTGGATGGGAGACGATGGAGACCTAAGGGTACTGGATTGGGGGACACGGCAAAAGATTAATGAACACAGAAAAATACAAGTAGGAAAGGTAATTCAATCAACCACAGTTACCTACATCGACTTATTTCACTACAATTACACATCTACCTTTCAAAAGAAATGATAATGGCCTCCAGATGTTGTAGATTTTAAAATAAATTTAAAAAACAACTGGCTTTAGGTCAGCAGCATGAAGAAGCTGCATTCTACAATTATGTCATGACTAAACTGTCCCATAGGGAAGAAAATCTGCATTAGTTACAGTAATTTAATAATGTGTATAATAACTCAACACCACATCCTTGTATGAAAAAGGTTAGAGTGTAAATCTGATTACTGACCAAGCCTAATGTAAAGTGATGTTTGCGATTAATGTTACACATAGAAATATATTATCTAATTTCCTGTCCTAACCTGATGTCTTACAGTAATGTTTTCATGTGCATGTACGTGTAAACATACCTGTCAGGTGACTTGCTGACTTTGCCTTTCTGCAGACTCCCATCACTTAAATGCTCTGGGGAGCTCAGCTGTCTGCTGTCACTGCCCACACCCCCTGAGAAGTTGATTTCATCGTAGAGGGGTGCCGATGGGATGGCAGGAGAAACTGACCGCAGACCATTCAAAGCCTCTAACAGTGAGATGGGTTCAAAGCCGGGAGGAACCGAGTCTGTGCTCTGCAAAGAGACATAGACAAGGACTTGTGGTAACAATGCACCGTTGATCAACAAATGGCTGCATATTCATAACAAGCACTATAAAAAAGATTCAACTATTTCATTCGTAGTTGGGCTTTTTTTTAGGTGCCAGAGCCGTAGCTATCAGTCTGTGCTAATACACAGTATACATTTACACCAAATAGTTGCTGGATAACATGCCTTACAACGCTGCAATGGCAATATGAGAAACAATCAAAAAAAGAACTACAAAATCTAGATGTTTGACCAAAGTTTGTGTAGCAAAAATGTGACTAATCCAACATTGCATGTACATCTCTGTTCTGCTGCTTAACAAAGCCATTCAGCAGCCTTGTGCCTTGCTTTCATCAGGATCCTTGAACCGACAAGGCTTTAACTCTGAAGTAGTTTAAGGCAGATTATTACATGGAGGTGTTGATTTAGCCACAGCATACCAACTTTATGCCCAATAAAAGTTGGTATAAATCTAGATCACATTCTCCCTTTTTGACTTTTTTATTAAGCTATCAGTTTGAAACATGTTAAGGTAGGAATGGATTTTTTTACCTACATTTGCAATGTTTTTAGAGCAGAAGTTAATATCACAATAAAGATTAAAAAAAATTTTTATGTGGCCCAGATTCATTCCGTTTCCCCTTGACGTTGCTCCACATCTTAGCCAATTATATCTGATTACACACAGATGTACATGAGACTTACAGAGTGCTCGTCATGGTCCATAGTCTGAGCCAGAACAGGGCTGAAGGATACAGGGGAAAGAGCACCAGGCTTTTTCCTCACAGCTCTGATCTGCAGCAAGGCTCTGAAGGCTGTTTAGACGAACACAGGTTCAAATTAAAAACAATAATAAAGTAAATGTATTACATTCAACGTTGACCACTCTTCAAATAGCATTGATAAAGCACCTTTAAGAGCAGAACTTTATTAGAATAACGTAACACTTCTTACGCAGTCTGCAGATCGGACAATTGTTGGCCTGGTAACGCAGAGTGTCTGCGCAGGAGTTGCAGAGACACAGATGTCTGCAGGGCAGGATGAGTGTATCTCGCAGGTCGGACAGACAGACAACACACTCGTTGCTGTTGTCGCTGTTCTCATCGTCAGATGGCTGGAAAAATAAAACAAAATTAAATCAAAAGACACACAAATAAAAAATGAAGTGACTTTTACAGTATTGTCTTCTGTGCATACGGTAACATTTTTACTGAAACCTTTGTTTCTTGGTTGTTTTTGTTCTCAATCCCATAGATCTCCTGTAAGAGGTAGCTCACACGGTCCACCTGAAAAGATACATAAATTATCTTTTGAGAAACCCATGTCCCACACACAATGTCCAGGGGAGTAGAAGAAGCTAAACGTAGAACGTATACTCTTCACAGCTTTTTTTCTTATAGATAAGAATGTGAACAGTGATACACAAAAGTTATTCATATATTTCACCGGGAGGCAAAGATGTGAAATTACTTTGAGGTCCCTGAAAGTTTATATTCAACATCTACTTCAGAGATCTGTGTTATTACCAGACTCCCAAGGGTCTTGGCACAGATTTGTGTGGCTTAGTTTTTTCAAAAGCTGCAGGATGCTCGGTGTAAAATATCCTGCATTGCATTGACAACATGCTGTAGCTCATAAAGTATATGCTTCACAATTTAATGACTTGGCTACATTTACAGTTACAGTTACATTGCTATGTTGTGGTTTAAAACAAATATCTGTTACTACATTTCCTCCTGTTTACCCCGGCACACTTATGCCCAGTATACGAGAACGTTGATAAGACATGCGGTTTGGGCGTGTTAGTTTAAATGGAGATTAGTTCTTCTACTGGAGCTGAAAACAATTCACTTCTGAGATCGCTTTTGGCTCAAAATTCTGCTTAAAAACCAAAATATAGCAGTGTAAATGTAGCCTTAGGGTGATTTAAAAATTACTAATTGATTAAAGCAAAGTGAGGACATTCCACTATACATTCCACTGAATAATTTGGTAATTAATAATTATATGATTAATAATTGAAATAAGAACTTTCATAAACCTACAATTTGCTTCTGCTTGAGAGGCTTGACGGAGAAACTGCCATCAACGTGCTGGAAAAAACAAACAAACATGTTTTAGCTCATATAAAAACTTGTTTTACACAGAATTAAACTATTTACTTTTATTTAGATGCATACATACTCTTTCAAAGGCTGCCAAAAGGACGTGAGCATGTCCAAGGCAATCTTGAAAAGAACACAAAATATTTAGGTTAATACAAATGTTGACCCAAATGTATATTTAAGCTTACAAATCAACTGCTAACCCTGACCGCATTAGTGTAATTCCTTATGACTGTTGAACTACTATATAATGTTACTATTTCAGAAATATTCCTTTATGTTTGCACAGCCAGTCTTAATAGTCCTGACTGTTATGCAGCTTTAGTGACATACCGTCCCCTTCATCAACCACAGCTTGGATTACCATGGGAAACACTCCTCGGTCAAGGTCAAAGTTCAGCTTTAAGGGGAAAGATTCATATATTTTATTATCCAATGCACTGATGTAGACCCCAGGCTAAACTTGTGCTGTGTAAGTGTAAGAATAGGACATTTAAAGACATAAACCAACACCAATGGAGACAATGTGTTGTTGTGATGTGCGATCCATCAACAAAGTCCACTAACTGCTGCACATACTTACATCTTCTTCTTTCCACTCGCAGAAATCTAATTTGAAAGATGGCATGGAGAACTGTTGGCTCACCCCTCGCTTGTAATGCACAGTTTCAGAGACCAGTGATGGATTCTTTGGGCTGTACCTGCACACAGTATGTTACAGAGAAACATTATCAGTGTGCAGGGGGACGAAGGAATCCTGGATGGACTGTGCTCTCTGTTCTTTTTAACTGGGCAGCAGCAAAAGTTGACATTTAGATATTTATCAGTAAAGAAAGCCTAATGGCGGTCATCTTTAAGTAGTCAATACATGCTTTAGTGTCCCTAGACCAAATTAAAATAAAGAGAACTAAATAGCATAGCACAACAGTAGCAATATCAGATTTTTTTGATTCTGGAAAAATGTATCATCTTTCTGTCTCATCTCATTGTAACACAATTACTTCAGTACAAACTATTACTTTTATCTGCATCTTTCTAAGTCTTATCAGCAGTATCCATGGCGACTGGAGGTTGCTAAGGACCCACCATATCTATTCTAGTCTTTGTGCTCTAAGGCTTGAATCTCACTACACATAAAACAGAATTGAAATGTCTCTGCCACAAGGTTTTCCACTAATATGATGCTGCTGTGTTAGTTACATTATCTGTTTATATGGTTAAAGTCTAAACAGCTCATCCTCTCACCGACAGATATAGATGTGCTCTATGTTAGTTTCAGAAATAGATTTAGATGTGACATATACATTTAAATAATAAAAGATTAGATAAGAAGTTAATTTTTACGTAGCAGTTCATCTTTGGTGTTACTAATAGCTATGGCTTTATCTGACTTAGCCCAGTAAAAAAAGAAGTTTTGACATAAAATCCTTACACTGCCATCCCATTGGCAAACTCCTCAAATGCTTGGCAGTAGAGGGTGATGGCCACTCGAGCATCAGCATCAAAGGTGAACTCCACACTATACTGAACCTTTGGTTTTCCACCTTCCTCCACCGGATTGTCAGAGTCATCTTTATACCTACAATCAAGAGGTTTGACAAAGTTTAGGTCGGCACAATCTTTAAAAACAGTTATTTACTTTTACTGTGATTTGTATCGTAATTATTGCCATGCTATCTTTACCTGACCAAACGCAGAGAGTCCTTTCTAATGTTGACCAGACTCCTCAGGGTTTTCACAGGCTCATGGGGTGCAGGCGTCACATATGGAAACTAGTGAAAACAGCAATATGGATGATATTTGATCGACATGGTTTGACTAATCCTATTACTGACAATGAATGTAAAACTGCACTGTAGTAAAAACTGTGGAAAATATACTGTACTGAATTCTCAGATGATTAACACAACTGGGATGAAGAAACATCTGTTTTCACCTGGACTGGCCTATTTCCAAGAAAATTCAGGTCCATGTTTTCTCCAAAAAGGTATCCCTCTGGATGTGGTGTGTCAAATTTCTCTCCTCCCATGAAGAAGTGGCTCGCAAAATAATTACCTGATGGCAAGAGAAAAAACATGAATAATAAAGGCATTGCAAGCAACACCATTTTCTTTCTTTTTTAAATGTCTTAATAAAAGGCTCTGTCTGTGTCAATGTAAACAATAACTCAATTTAGAGACAGTTTCTGCAAAGGATCCCTCTGTAAAAAAATAAAATAAAAAATGGTTTAGCTGTAAAGATTGTTGGCTGAAGTGTAATAAAACTCTTTTGGGCAACATGTTTGAGCTCATGTTTAATAATGCAGTCATTTCAGAGGCAGAGCAACAGTAGCCAAAACAACTTCAGACGGGTAGTGATAACATTATCTTTTCAGGTTTTCTTCTTTGCTTTTTGTAGTGGATGTTATATAAAGGCCAAATAATCCAAATGGGATCAATACATAAAACGGAGGTATATCAGCAAGCCACACAACACCATATGCTGGTGCATACCACTGTTAATTATCTCTACATATAAGTGTTGTTCCACGAACATAATTTTTCTGTATATATATATAGATATATATATATCTAAACAAGATAGTTTTGTTTACGTGTAGTCATCTCAACCACACAAACAAGAAAATAAGATTAAGAGTAACCTCATTATCACCACGGTGTGTGCGTTACTGAGATGCAGGAGATCATATGGCCAGTTGACAATAACATGCGTAGTGTTTTTATTGATTTAAAACTGGGTGAGATTTCATGATTCTGAATCAGTCTGTTTTTACGGTCTGAAGGTATCGTAATAATAAAGTGAAAGTCTAATAAACACGTGAGACGTAACGTTACTTATTTATTATTTTATTATACCTTCGAAATAGCACACTAGCAAGAAAATATGCCTTAAAGATTTATTTATGGAAGCTGAAAATCTTTTGTTGACATGTCTCTGGGTGTCAGCATCATTTGTTTCTCAGCTCTTGTAGCTTCAATTTAATGTAAATTAAACACTTAGTTTGTACATTCCGTTTTGATGTTGGCCATACAATGCTTCATGCTTTATGATCACAATGCTGTAATAAACATAACGTTACACCAAATTGAATTACTCTGACAGTCTCTGCCAGTAGCCCGACGTTCAATACATAAACTACTGTAAATATCACAAGATGTTCTGAATAACGTCTGACCCAGACAGTCACGTCTATGCTCATAACGCTAACGCTATATGTTTCCAATAATTATGTAACAGTACAACAATATATTTTTGTCTTATATCTTTATATATAAAGGTAGAAGATCTGTATTTATGGGGAATCTGGATCAGCTAAAAGACAATGCCGATCACTTACCAGATTTCGGGGGAAATCGATAGGCCGAGTTGGCCTGGATATCGATATCCTCAACACCAGCGATTCTGCGACTCAGGATGGACCCCATCTTTCTGTGTTGGGTCGCCGATGTTAGCTGCTAGCAAGGCGCGTCACAGCTCCGATTAGCTCTGCCTTAAAACGTACACTAACGCCAAAACAAAGATTGCATCAACCAAGTGTAAACGCTTTCGTTAATATAACATTTTACACGGTCAGTTTGATCAGTGGCTACGCTGCGAATGCTAACAGGAAACAAATTGAGACGGGGACTGTTGTTTTTGGTTTTTGCCAGGGCTGTGCTAACGTAGCAGGGAGTCGACCTGATTGGCTGTCTCCAAGTGTTCCAGAAATTCAAGGCGTTCGCTCTGCGTGTTGGGACCGCCCGGCGGGCGGGGAGGAGGTCAGAAGGGGAAGGGGTCAAGCCAAAGGCGTCGATCAAATTTATAGGGACAAAGTATATAAGTAAAAATAATAGTAGAGCAAAATTAACAATTAACAACTGTTGGAGCTGTTTAATTTTGTTTTCTCCATACAATTACGAATCCTAATATGTGATAGGCTAGCATTACCCACTAAACAGGCTACATAGAAAGAATGTGCACAATAGAAAAACAATAAGTAAATATAATTATGTTTAATCTTTAGAGGTATCAATATGCGTCATGTTAGTACTTTCAGTATTATTCATAGACTGTATATTATCTGTAATATACACTGTTGTCAAACAGTATTAACTCCTGAACCACAAAAAAGAGCCCTGCAATAAATGCTTTGCTTTAATCTACCATAACATAAAAATAGAGGGAGGCAGGCCAGTACAGCCCAATCCGGCAGGGAGAGTTCTAGCCCGACCAGGCTCCTCTCCTTAACCTGTCTCTCTTAGAGACCCTGCAGTGCCCAGCTATGCCTGGAACTACTACAACTATTATTTATGGTAATTTTTTCAGTATCTTTATTGTGACTATTATTGCCATTGTTCATCACCAACCAACCAGCACCGTCAGACACCACCTACCAAGAGCCTGGGTCTGTCCAATGTTTCTCCCTAAAAGGAAGTTTTTCTCACCACCCGAGGTTTCTTTCTAAAAGGAGTTTTTCCTCGCCACTGTCACACTAAATGCTTGCTCTTGGGGGAATTACTGGAATTGTTGGGTCTTTGTAAATTATAGAGTGTGGTCTAGACCTACTCTATCTGTAAAATGTCCTGAGATAACTCTTGTTATGATTTGATACTATAAATAACATTGAATTGAATTGAATTGCTTTGTGAATGTTTTGGAGGTGTTTTTGTTTTATTTTATCGTTTTTATCTGAAGTGGTATTGTTTGTCCTGACACTATGGAGGGCAACACTAGGAGGCGTTGGCTTACTCTATTATTAATATGTAAAACTCATTATTAGAGAAAAATAACAACAACATCAAAATTTAATTATTGAATTAATATAGCTGTTTTAAATAACGCTTTCTGTTGTTGTTGTTGTTGTTGTTGTTGTTGTAGTAGAGACAATTAAGTCTACCCTCTCTAGTGTTTGCTAGTATGATGGCCCATATTGTTCTATATCTATGGGTAGGCCTATGTGAATGGTTGACCTGAGTGTTCTCAGAATTACTGGTGTTTACTGCCCTCTAGTGGTCACATGGAGGGACTTCAAAGAATTTAATCAAAATAGCGTCAATGTAGACGTTAAAGATTTCCGGTGATTACTTCAAAAATAAAACAACCAAACAGAAATAGAAATAATAATACCGTAATCATTATTAATATTATAACGTATAATATGTAGTATGTTTATCAACATGATTAATTAATTATTTTTTATTTTTTATAAATACCGACACAATTGTATTGTTTTAATGTTAGCCACGAATTTAATGTAGCTAGTGCAGTTCCTCACCGTGACCACTGAAGGGCAGTGAACTCTCGTATTGAGTTGGGCTCGGTTGGGCTGTGCTTAGGTGCTGGAGAACTATCCTCACTCAATCACGAAATCATGCTAACACTTCCAGTGAATACATTTGAATGCAATTTAAATCACTTTCTTTTCTTCTTCTTTTTTAAACATTATTTCTTATTCCGAAAGATAGTTTACAAATATTCAGTCATCACAGATAAATAAGACAAACATATGTACAAATAATATAATATGAAAATAAATATGAAAGTAATAATCTAAACAGAGAGAAATAAAGAATACAAAAGGTACAAAAGAAACAGTCTTTCAAACTTCATTAATAATATCGACGGAGCGGCAAGAGCACTTAAACAAAGACATTTAAGTAGACATCATATATTTAATATAGCTTTCTTATTGGATACCAACTTAAGAGACTCAAAGTACATGTCAAATTCAACCTGGAATAGTCTGAAGCACGCTGTTAATCTGGGAAATTTTGCTTTATGGATATGAAATTTACAGAATAAAATAAATAGATTTACAATATTACATCACTTTCTAGCTTTAGCCTACATTCGAAATAGGTAATATGTTTCCCTTCAAGTGTGATTGAATGTTTTGTTTTAGATACCATATAATCTTCAAAGTTTTTCCAGAATGCAATACAAAATGAACAACCATAAAAAAGATGGGTTAACGACTCGTTCTGTTTTACAAAAACTACAAAAAATATTATTATTAAACAGGCAAGAATTTCGAGACAAACAGGTTTGCAGGATATATATTATGTAATATTTTCAAATGTAATTCCCTAACTTTGTTTGTGATACAATATCTAAAGGGAACAAGCCATGCCCTATGCCAGTTGACATCAGTAAAATGAGAAATACAGAACAATTTCCCACGAGGTATGCAAATTAAATCACATAAAATGTATTGGTTTAAACTTTAAATCATGGTAAGAATGTGACGTGGTCGACCATGGTCAAGGCAGACACGATATCATACTAACATTTCCGTATAATACTTTCAAAAGAAATAGATTTATTAATTTGTATATTATTTTTGTAATAACATGTATTGATTACAGCCATGGAGCACGTTTACTTTACAAGGTAATACGTAGCCTAGGCAAATTAATTCACATTAAATGTGGTTTAAATCAAAGAATTTGACGTACGGTTTCAGCAGACCAATCAATCAAAAGCACTTGTCTTTAACGTTACCTTAGCTTTTATGTATGTTCAATCTAAGGGTTTCTTGGAGTAGAGTAACGTTATGATACACATTTGTACAGACGTGTTTACAAATTCCCTGCTTGTAAAAATCAATGACGTCGAGTGTAAATCCGTCTCACCGGATGTTGACTCTCATCAAGAGGATCGAGCTGCTAACGTCCAAAGCTTCAGTGACACCGCGGGCAGGCTGAGTTTTTCACAAAACCAGGTATCTGTTCATTTGTCTTTCAGCACACTGACAGTTACGTCATTACAGTCGCTACCAGAAACAATGTTTCACAATGCTATAAATATTTAGTTCATTAATTTGCATGTTTCGGGGCATCATTACATTGTCTGTTTCTGTGCCTAGAATGGCGACGCTAGCTAACGACAGCTAGCAAACATGCTTTGCTTTGGCTGAACAAACACACCCTTATCTTCCAAGTTACCAGCTGAGCACAAACAATCTCGCTGTCAGTCGTTTCTCAACCTATTTAGGCGCCAGGTAGCTAGATAAATGTGTCTGCGATCTGCCAACCCTAGTAAGGCTAACTCACGCGCACTACTCCGCGTTAGCTACCGTGTCAACGATAATAATAATAATAATAATAATTACAGATAAGTTACTTGTTTTAGATACGCTCCCCAACTTATGTTAACATCAGTGCTTCGTTGCTAACCTCCATTACGTAACTAAATTATCCATGGTTAGTTGTTCAAGTAGCTTTGAGCTGGATTATCTGGGGAAGGATTAAACAAAAAATCAGATAGCTAACGTTAGTTGGTTAGCTGAGAAGCAGCCACATGTATGCACCACAGCTAAAGTAACATTGTTGTTGTTATTATTGTTATGCATCTTTTACATTTTCATCATATTACAGGTTGTGGCACATTAGCCAGATTCCTCAGGTGGAATCTTTCTTTTCCCAGTAGCAGGTATATTTTCCTTCCCTATTAGCCAGTTCTTTGTGAATATGTTGACAGTTGTACATATTAGTATTTGTCAGGGGGACATTTTACCATTACATGTATTGTGCAATGTGTTGGTGGGGGTTGCACCCACACTGCATTGCCTCAGTAACCACCACATAGAAGCACTAGAGAGAGACTACACAGAGAAAAGTCCTGCTTCCTACCTAAACTTAAGCCCTGAGACAGGACTGGAGAGCTCTCACTTGTGTTGTTTTATTTCTGTATTTAGTCCATTCAGACTCACTCATAACTTTGTGCTGTCAACTGATTTTACTTGCATCATCCAGTCTCATGACAAAATAAAATGAAATTCATAGTTCCCACCAAACTATTGCCAGACTTTCCTCCTCCGCAGCGCTGTGGAGGAAGGTCTGGCAATGCGAGACTACCACAAAACTAACTTTTTTTTAATATCAATTAATAAAACTTACACAAACAGGCGGTGCAAGGGTGTGTTTTACATAAAACCTGATTGTAAGCGTGCTACCATAGCAGTATAATATTCACCTTTTTACAATTTCACTAATAACACTAATTATTTTGGTACAGCTCACTTAATCAATTAAATGCACTTGTTTTTTGTCAATTATATAAAGCATTTTAAAAGAGCAGTTTTGAAAAGCTTTATATTATTATTTTGATCACTCAGTATGTAATATCACCCAGTGCTCCAATAAACACAAGCAACAAAAGAACACAAACACTGTCAGTCACTGTTTTCCATCACAAAGTTGCTTAAAACTCACATGCATTTTACTCCGTAGTTCTGAAACTTGCAGTTAATGTGCAGACTGACCTCAGCAGTTACACCAAGATAGTACTTCATTAGCCTTTCTGACTGTTGTTGGAACATTTTATGACTTGGGATAAGTCGGTGTCAGAGAGTAATGAGCCATGGGACTCAAACTGCAAACTGGGTGTGTTTTTATTTTTTTTTCTTCTTCACAGAATAAAAGTCCACAGTAGAGTTGTGAGGGGATCACTGTGTCCAACCCCTTTCCCTATACAGACATCCAGCCATCATGTCCAGTGATCCTCCCCCTCCGTACCCCGGAGGTCCCAGTGCTCCACTCATTGAAGAGAAGAATGGACAACCTGGTAATACAACTAAACATGCAGGATTGTGGTGAATTTTAATATGCACTCACAGATGCACTCAGGGTCTGACCACATTTTAATCATTATGAACTTGAGCAAACTCACCATGGAGATTTAAAAAATAGTCTGTTTATTAAAAAGTGGACTTCTGATTCACTAACCTAACCTTATGATAAAGCAGGGCCGGCTGTCTGGTGGTTGAAGTATGGTTTCATGTTGATTTGAGACTGAAATATTAACTTGAGAAGCTCCAGACACTACAGCGCAGCACTAATCTCAGTCAACGTCTCTATTGACATTAGTCTAACACTTAGTTGCTGGTAAAGCAGCTTGAATGTATCTAAAACCACAACACCCATAACTGCAAAAGTGTTAATAGAAAGTGCAATTGTATATTATCTTCCTGAATGTAAGATTAATTATTGCAGTATGAATTTTGATGACTCTGACTCAAACCTATGGACACCTCTCTCCAATGTTATTTTCTTTTTTTCTTTATCTTTCTGCAACAGTTCCTATAAGAAATGCCCCTATACAGGGACAACCCTTGCCTCCAGACTATGGTCCTCCACCCTACGAGGGCCCACACCCAGGCTTCCTTCCCCCACATGTTCCTGGAGAAGGGCCCATGCCCATGCCTATGCCTCAAGGTGCTGACAGAAACACACAAAATATGATTGGTGTATAAAGTGGTCAAGGCTCATTTTTGAGCAAGCAAACAGAGAAACATTAGCTTTTTTGTTTAGTCATGTCTTTTGGCCACTTGACATGATTCTCAGCAAAGTTAATCTTTGTCTAAATGCATATTTATTATATTATATATTAAATTTTTCTTCTGCACAGGTGGCCTTTACCCACCTCCGCCCGGTCACTATCCTCACCCAATGCCAGGACAGATGGGCCCTGGTCCCAGTCACTTTGTCCACATGGAAGGTCACACAGCGACTGTCCTGGCTCCTCCAGGAGCAGCCACCACTGTGACCGTACTGCAGGGGGAAATGTTCCAGACCTCACCGGTGCAGACTGTATGTCCGCACTGTCAGCAGGCAATCATCACCCGCATCTCCCACGATGTCGGCCTCATGAACACACTCTTCTGCCTCTTCTGCTTCTTTGTAGGGTACGTAGCAGACTGATTAAGGTCACATAACAGTTGGTTGTGGTGGGTTTTGTAGCATTCTGGGAAGGATTCCCACCCTCTTTATAAATATGCATCACACACATAAGACAGCAGTTCTAAAATACACAGGGCTTCTTTAAACTGGTCTAAGAATTGAGATTTTAAAGGCTGGGCCTCTGCATGTAAAAGTCTTTAAACGTCTTATATTGTATATTTTCCATTAAAGATAATGCTAAAACAGTTAACTGATTCATGATTCAGAGCTTTAAGCTGGTCATCGTTGTTTTTAATATATTGAAATCTAACTTGATAAAAACTTAAAAAGGTGTACAAAAATACTATCAATCAGAAACTAGAACTCCTGATATTTTTAGGTCTTATTTCACACTCACACCCTGTTCTCAGCAACATGTCTATATGCAAAGCAAGTGCACCTGTTAATGGTTTGACATGCAAATATAAAAAGGTACTGTTAAAGACAAAATATGCAAACATCAGGACTTACAAGAATGTCACCAACATGTTCTTGATTCTGTCAACTCATTTATCTTGTATTATTTATCTGCATAATTTGCATACAGACCTATTTGAGTAGGATGCCGATAGCTACGCATCTTCACTTTATTCAAGTCAGATTAAACAAGCTGATGTTGCTTGACCCAAGGCACACAGAACACATGGTCGATGTTAAGTTGCTTTTGTCACAGGAGTAATGCTGACTCTAGATGTCTCCATGTTCAGACAAAAGTATTTTGTTCTTCCGTTGAACTTGTTATTTTGGCACTATATAATCATGCACAGGTGTTCAAATTTGCAACATTTTGTGTCTGTTCCCAATTTTCAGGTGTGATCTCGGCTGCTGCTTGATTCCCTGTCTGATTGATGACCTCAAGGATGTGACACACACCTGCCCTTACTGTAAGGGCTACATTTACACATACAAGCGTATATGCTAACCACCGACAGCTGTACGCTACAGAAATATGTACATGCACACACAAACTCACAGCTCCTCCTGCTGCTAGTGACAGGCTTCCCCCTACCCCATTTTTGCAAAGTGTTGTGTAGCCCTCTTAAATTGTAAGTGCGGTTTTCTCATTAGTTCACAGAATAGTTACTGTATATATATTTCAGCATAATTATTTCATGTATAAACATGCATTTGAAATGTACAAATCTCACTAACACATCCACGGAGATGGATAGGCAGAAGGTGCATCTGATTCTGTATGGAAACCTGGAGAAAAGGCCTGTGATGTTATGTATTTTAACAGGGAAAATAAATCTGGATAGATAGACAGCCTTCAGTTAGAGAAAGCTGTGAAAATGGTCACTTTATTTATTTGAATTCATCTGTGAATCTTGCTGAGAAGCAAACTTGTTGAAGTCAATCATGCTGGGTTAACATTCTTGTTTTTTTCCTATTTATTTCAAATATTTTATCCACTATTTTAACAATATTGAGAACTGTGAACATTTTTTGTCCATGTCTAATCATTTTGTTCTAACGGACCTAGTTTTCCTTTTTACCATTATCCCGTTTTGAATGTGAGCAAACTAATGAACCATTTTCAGCTCGATAAACTGCTGTATTTGCTTACTTGGGAATGCCTACGATTGATGTTACTTGCTATATTTATTAATCTTCTGGGCTTTAGTCAGTAGTCACTAAATGTTCAGTGATTTACAGTTACTGCCCCTGTCCATAATGTACTTTAGTTTAATAATGAAGCCAATGTTTGCACTTTAAGTTGGAATTCAATTTCCCCCCCCTGATTCATTGATAGAAACTATCAACCTCAGCTGTCAGTAGTCTGAGAGATTTGGGCTTTGAGGACTAAGAGTATCATCTCTGAGTAAAAGCAGTGTATAATTTAAGTAGAATTAAAGTAGAGCTGACTGTTTTACAGTTACTGATACAAACACACTGAATTCCATTTTAGCAATCTTGTGTCCCGTCTCCCGGCAAGTATGTTGGCAAACAAATTACAGTGGTGGCACCATCATCACATAACATTGTTTAGCCTGTAACCCTCCTAATATGGCATCAGCCCTTTAAGATTACCCACATTGCTCCGATGCATGTTAGATAATAAATACAGTTGATAGTATCAATAGTGACCTCTCTGCTAGGAATATGCTTCAAATGAATGATTGTATCAGATATCTTGCAAAATGACATTGTGATTCCGTTGAGATTACTAACAATAAGACGACCATAGTATGCCCACCGCAGCATGCCCCATTGCCATTCACCGTTACTCACAGAGTGCAGTTTGTCTGCATGAGCCACACAAAGAAAAAAAAAAAAAAATTCTCTCTGGCTAGTTCCTTGACTATGTGCATTTGATTACTTTTCTTCTTGAGGCTAGCTAAGCTGTGCAAGAAAGTGAATTTTGAGTTGAAGGATTGCATTGAAGTTTTAATACAAAGTACTGTATGCCATTGTTGTGGATAATGCCGGTCTGCATTGCTCTCTAAATGTCTGTGATATGTACAACTATGTAAGTCAAAATTTGTTTGACTGTTGTACACAGGTACTATTTTATCAATAAAAATCAGAACATGACTTTTCCTTGAAACTTATTTTAATGTTTTTTTGGAAAACGAACTATGCCTGCAAAGTTAATACTGTATGTAAATATCATCTGCAAACACAAAAAGAAATTCAAGTTTCTTCAACTGGGCCTATGCAGAGAAAAGAAACTGCACAGCCTAGACAGAAGAACGCCCATAACTACACAAGCCTGTTGGAATGAAATATGGGCTCAAAAATGATATGATGGGAGTATCTTTGCCACATAAGTATTAAATACGTTACAATTTTCAAAGTGCAAAGGTTTCAGTCTCTCCATCGGTGTCCACACTGAGCATTGCAGCATTTGTAGAAAGTTGTCATAGGTTCATCAGCTGATCTGGTCTGAATCTGCATGAAATATGCTCGAAGATGCCCACACTTGGGACAAGTTTCTGTAAACATAACAAGTAGTAAATGTCAGTTTGGAAACACAAGACATCCTGGAGTTGGCCATATTTGGTTATATTTTGAAAAAGACTAGGCCTTAGACAATACAAGTGTAAAAGCTCAAATTAATACAAGAATCATCTCCAAGAAAAACAAATCAAAGTATGTGTGCGTGCACAGCCTTTATTTATTCTAGTAAAGATTTGCCAAGTATAACTAGAAAGTTCAACAGTGTAGTAATAATTAATGAAACATATGAAGTGCTGTGAAAAAACATTGTACAATTTGATGTGCAACTATAGACTTGAAAATGATCCTAAATATAAATAATTTTTTTTTTTAAGTTATGTTAAACTAAAACAGTGCATGCAGAATAATGCACACCTCTTTTGTTATTAGTGTTTGCTATAGTGAGAAATTTGATAAGAATTTAACATTTTATGCTTCAAGTTTTGAACAATCATCAGTTAGTTAAAATAAACCTTTAACATTTAAAACATGATGGAGGATCTCAACTAATTTTAGGAGCTAGATAAGTTTAAATTCAGAAAATATGAGATTAGTGTTGAACGTGAGTTTAACTTAAGGCTTAAAATAAAATGACATAGCATGGCAACATAGGTGATTCTGCAAAATACTGCAAGACACACCTACTGTCATATCTGTGTAAATCACGAAAACTTTCACGTAATTTTATAGGTAGACAGCAGACCGACGTGCACACATCTTTTAAACACAATTTGCTTATTACTTCAGTGTCAATTAGAAAATACTGTACAGATCTCAGAAAAATATAAACATAATTTTGTAGCACAACAAATTGTGTAAAGGGTGTTTAGCATAGACGGTAGGGCGACACTGAGTGAGCACCAGTGCAACTTTCTGAATAACAAATCAAATGTATCAAGACAAGAGACTCAGGATTACTAGCCTTTGACACTGTAATAAAGTGAAGTCTACACCAGAAGTTGTTTTTAATGTTACTTACCAGCAGTTGAGTCCACGTTTTCCCAAGCTGCAGCGCCACCAAGAACATCATCCACCTCTTTCAGCTTGGGATACTTTCTGCTATTTACCTGTAGAAAAGAAAACTATGTCAAACACAAAGACTATAGCCAAATGCAATACAGGGGTAGCAGATTCTTTCTCTAAGATACAAAGTGTAGACAGTAACACTGATTTAAAATAAAACTTCGACGTGACAAAATGTGTGCCGAGATTTAATCTCAACATAACTCACCTTTCTTGTGATGTTGTGTACATACGGACAGGTGTTGCAGGCGAATCTCATGCACTTCTGTCCTTCCTCAACAATTAAAACATTTCCGCAAGTTGGACAAAAAAGAAGCATGTTACCCGGGATATATATGTAGCTAACAGCTACAAACTAAAACAACTAACTCAATAGGAGTACTCTATTTCACCCAGCTAGCAAACTGTTCCAACAAGCCTCCGTGGCGTACACAGTTTAGTGCATGTGGAGCAGCGGAAGTGGCTGATGAAAGCAGGTGCTACTCTTTTTACCGATCGGTGGGAAACGAAATATAAAGGGAAACAGTGGTTGTTTATATTAATTTATCGACCACATTCAAAAATACTATCACTAATGAATAACATTGAATGACCTAACATTTTGGCTGTTGTACCACCTCTTTGGTTGTACGTACTAAAGTGATGTCTGAATGTACGTCCACGTAGGGGAACCAACCATTTGTTCTGAGCTACAGTTGCCTTCCGGTTCGGTATATACTGTACACATTTCTTTTGTTTACTTCATGGCTTTTTGCAGCAAAATAGTTTCCAGTTAAACATTTTGTCAGCTGTATTTGTTAAATCTGAGTCTCAAAGTAAATGTATAGTCTTTTTATTTAGTTTATTTTAGTAGTTTTAACATTACCCACCTGCCAAACCGGGCTGCTGTTTGTTGAATGCCCGATGATGGAAGAGCTGAGTCAGGACACTGATGGAGGAGGACTGTCTGTAAAGGTTGAAAAGGTGGAAAACGAGAACCTGACAGAGATGGCAGCTTTAGACGCAGATGACGAAGACGAGGAGGCTCTTCCTCACTCAGAGATCCTGGATATTTTCGAGGAGGGACTTGCTCAACTTGTGCAGGACCCTTTACTTTGTGATCTGCCAATTCAGGTTGGTTTGATTTGATCTGACACTTTATATCCTGTGATTTAAAAGCAACATGTCATAACAATATTTTGTAAAATTGTTACTATTAAAACACAAATATCACATTTACCTGCAGTACATTTATACTCCTGATGGAAAACATCCCGTTTTCTTTAATCGTTTTTTAAAATATATCTCAACTTAAGCGTACCAGTTGCAATTCCATTTATCTGGTTTAGATTTGCTTGGTTAAATTAAGTTCCCACGTTTCACAGTGAATGTCCGAGCCAAAACAAACCTCAAAGTCTTAAGATGACTCCCCTCATCTCATGTCTGTCTGATAGAGCTATAGACTTTCCTTGCAGAATGTTTAAAAATAATTATTTAGGCTAATACATTATAGTAAGTGCTATAAAACAGATGTAACTTTCAGAATAGGATCTTTAAAAGTACAGAAAAAAGGAAAAAAAAAAACTGAAATCAACTCAGCACTATTTGTAATTTAACATAATTTACTAAACTAAAGTTCAAAGTTAACCGTTGTTTTACAGGTTAACCTTTTTATTTACAGTACAACACCATGGCTGAGTGTCATTCTGTTGGTTACTGGGCAAACTGTGTTTGAATTGTGAATTGCATTTGTTAGAATCTGTACTGATAGATTAAAGAAGTCCTGTACATTTTCCTGAAACCTGAGCATTCTTTGTCTTTAGGTGACTCTGGAGGAAGTAAATTCTCAGATTGCTTTGGAGTACGGCCAGGCGATGACTGTGAGGGTTTTAAAGGCAGATGGCGAGATTATGCGTAAGTGAAAAGTACAATCAACTTGTAGTTGTATTTTTATGAATTTATTTTATTTAAATAATATATTAACCATTATTTAAAATAAAAATAAAAATTCCTCCATAAGCCATAGTGGTGGTCCAAAATGCCACTGTCCTTGACCTGAAGAAGGCCATTCGCAGATTCATGGAGCTGAAACAACAACGTGAAGGCGGAGTGAAACATGTCAGCTGGTATATACACTCACAGACACATGAACATCAACTTTGTTACAGTATGTTATGCTTCGCCCCCCCCCAATATATTGCTGCAAAATATACATAAATAAAATATTAGCAATTGTAATAATAAGAGAGAATTGCTGTTGAAGCATTTTTGTCAAGACTGTGAAGCAAAAGTTACATAATCTGTGACCTTATTTTTGTAATATTTAAAAGCTGAACAGTGAAGTGACGCTGGGGTGAGCAGGGTCTACACTCTACTAATAGTGTATAGGCAAATAGCTGATGCAAGCTTTCTTTCTTTTACAGGAGATATGTTTGGAGAACTTATCATTTAGTATTTCAAGGGGAAAAGCTTGAAGATGACAAGATGAGGCTCAAAGAGTAAGTGCATAACATAATCACCTCCTTCACTTGTGATGCTGTTATCATCAGGACTGTTTGACTGTTTGTATTTCTTTATATCTTTAGCTACGGGATCAGGAATAGAGATGAAGTGACGTTCATGAAGAGACTCAGGAAAAAGTGAAATGTCATAGGAAAAAACACCAGTTCCTGGAGTGTGTACTGGTGCTGCCTGCCTCGAAACACTTGAAATAACTTTTACAAAGTATTCATGATTGTATGACTTCTTTTACTTTAAGTGTTTTAGGGCAGTTTTGACATATGTTTGTACATATTAGAAACGGAGCATGCTTCTCAAAGAGGCTACATGCAAATAAGATATCTGGAGTACGAGATGTTTATACCCCCTTTTGCTATCAATTTGCAGTGATCTTGTATAGTTGTTTGCAAACATTAAAATATATATTTCAGTATTTTGCTTTTTTGTGTTTTCTCTGAATCCTAAAAAAAGCATTATGTAACATTTTCCAGAGAGGGCAGTTGTAATCCGACAATTTGAATATTTCCTGGTAGAAGTTAACACAACATGCCTTTGTTGACCTAGTTTGAATGTTACCTGTAGAGGATACACTGGGAGCAGCTGAGGACATACGGTAATACGTATGGTTTCTGTTTAATTTAATATTCTCTTTAATACAGTTTAAATGGGACTTATTGAAGTCAGTAGTTAATATGTTTGAGTCCTGTTTTTGACTTGTTACAGTGTAGTAGTGAGTATAGTGCAGTTATAAGCTTACGATTTGTGTTGCTTCGAAAACTAATTTGTTTTTTTTTTTTTCTACAAGTTAATTATTTTAATATTTTTGTATTACTGTTGGTACCATTGCTTGCTCAAACCAGAATTAGTTTTTTTCAACTGTCTTGTTGCAGGAAAGGCAGTGTTTGACTTAATATTATAGTAGTATAGTATATTGTATTACCAACCACCTTAAATGTCTTTTTAAAAGTATGAATTTAATCTAAGACTCAATATGAAATGTAGTAAAGGTACAGTGGACAGTGAGTGAGCACTTCTTTTTGTCTCTGTCAACGTTTGATGGCATTTCAGAGATGCATAACAACTTTGTTGACCATCCACTCACTGTTTCATCAAAATTCTTCAGCTATAAATGGATGACTGCAGGCATCACAACAATGGGTCTATGTATTATGTACTTTTTGTCTGCCATCTTTCATATTAAAAATGGGGGAGAAGTATGCAAATGATACCTGTAAATTGATTTTCCTAGATAGAGCAAACAATTCTGGAATTCTATTGTATTCTGTACATACACTACATTGCTATTTCTGCTTTAATTTACAGTATTGAACATTTTGTACACCAAACAAGTATAAACATACAGTAAATAAAATATCAGATAGGATAAAAACAATCCAACAATTCCCTGTATCTTTTTAGCATCTACCATGACTTCTTCAGACAGTGAGATGAAGAAGATATCTACAGAGTTGAAATATATTTCACTCAAGAGACAACAACTTCTGGAAAGGAAAAAAATCCAGTGCATATTTCAAGAGTTGAGGAATCGTGCTGAATTTGGACAAACAGGTGATTCAAGAAATGCAGACAGATATTTGCAACATGACATGAAATAAGCTACCTTGTCTTTTGCATATTATACAGTATATTTGCCGCTGCTGTCTCCTTTCTTCTACCAGAGGAGGCAGTCTCAAAAGAGCATGAGATTGAGAGCATTGATGACAAACTGAAACAACTAACAGAAAGGAAGGCAGAGCTCCAAAATAGCCTTGACAGCATCCTCAATGCCAAAGAGAAGAATAACAAGAAAGGCAAGTCCACATTTTCTGTACCATAGCAAATCATTGCACCATCATACTTTGGTTTTGTAACCACCTTAATTCTTCTTTGTTAGAGGTCAGTTTCACCTCCAGTCAGACGACTGGTGTTCCTGGATTAAATATTTTCTATGTTGAGGCTCCACCTGCTATCCCTGGTGAGTCGGTAATGCACAAATGCTCATTTTAACTATTCAGTTTTTGTCTTCTTAAATATGCACCAAGTCACAGTGCTGTCACAGTCCTTTATCAATGTAGCATTTTTTAAGCTTCATCAGATCAAGTTCCTCATTCGTTAACTGGACTGCAGGTCATATGCCATTTCACGTTTGCTGGACTTTTGTGCTTGCACAGCCAACAAAAGAACAATAATGCATTTATGCTGTTTTTAGGGCTGCCACCTCTTAGTCGATTAGTCAACTAATCGGTCGTTTTGGTCTTAGTCGACTAAGATTTCTTTAGTCGATTAGTCATTTTTTTATGCTTATTCATGCTTAATTACTTATTTCCAAGAAACTTCTGAGCACATTTATGGTAAACACAAGATTTAAAGTGGTGCTTTTGCAGGATTAATTGTGGAGAAACTCAGTTTAACAGATGGTTAATTAACTACATTTATATTGTGCTTTTCTAGTCTTAACCACCTCTCAAAGCGCACAGCTCTGTCAATTAAATCAACTAATCGATTAGTCGACAAAATCGTATAAGTCTTAGTCGACTAAGAATTTCTTTAGTTGAGGACAACCCTAGCTGTTTTAGGGCAAGTTGGTGAACAGTTATCTGATACTTTGTACTCTATGAGATTTTGTTTTCATATTCTCTCTTTTATTTAAAACACATTGTGACTGAAATTGAAAACTGAAATTTGACCAAAATTTGACCAAAGTCTTCCTGTTCTAAACAGCCCCTTCAGTGATTCTGGACATGGAAAAGCTTCCACCTTGTCCATGCAAGACACAGTGTCCAGAGTGTCGGCAGTTCATCACAACAGAGACTTTTACCTCTGTCAGCAGTGTCACCTGGCTGGTGTGTTTTATGACAGTTTTGATTGGGTATGAAACATTTTCCTCCATTCTGGTGAAATATTTGCATGAGAATATAATCACACCTTGTTGGGCCTGTTTGTATTTGTGCAGTTGATGTTACAGTCACTGGCATATGTTTCCATATTTAATGTTGTTCCTGTTCCTTCTTTTGCAGCTGTGTGGCTGGTTGTTGCCTCATTCCCTTCTGTCTTGATAAGTTCAAATCTACCACACACCGATGTCCTAAGTGCCGAGCGTTTATCAGAACTATTAAAAAGCTCTGAGAGAAAAGAAGCTGGTGATAACTTGAAGCTCAGACTGATAGAGCGTCAGAAATTGACCTAATGGTAAAGTATCTCAGCAGCATGGCTCCCTTGCTGAGTTTATCTGTTTGCGTACATGATCATCCTTATCGACTTTGGTTTTAATGGAGCACATGTCAGAAGGAAAATGTGGTGTTACCTGATATAGTCTATATCTAGTATATAGTATGTAGATGTATATTATAATAGGATGTATCTGTATATTTAAATAGAAAATCTGATCTATATGAATATATAAATATACTGTAGGTCTTCAAATCTGTAAAATGATTGAAATCATGTAAACATTCAGTTCTCTATTAAGGCTTACAAATGCGGTGAGCTGTTTGTTCAACTAAAATACACAATTAAAGCCTTTCCTTGTATATTTGTTAAATTACAACCACTAAAGGGTTAATGGCATACTGGGGATGGTCATACGGTAGGTCAACCTAAATAATTTCTATGTTTTCAAAACTACTGCTATATTTTTATCAATGGTAACATAAATTAACCTGACTCCGCCAGATGGATTGCTTCGCATCGGCATATCCATCTGGGAACTTTCGGTTGGAGAACTTTTGGGAAGGGGCGGAAATACTGGTTAGCTGATTGGATGAACCATCTGTTTACCACCTATGTTGGTGATAGACGGGCAAAATCAACCAATCAGATCCACGAAGTGTATGAAAATACAACCACAAGCCCGCCCCTGCTGCTGCAGGCAAAGCATAGCTTGTTAGCTCAGCATGCAAGCAACATGTCGGTAAAGGAGATTTGCCGTTTGTGTAACGAGAATTTAGGAATAAAAGGCACCATTTCAGGTTCCCGGACCATATTCCAAAAGAAGGATCCAAGAGAAAAAAAGCATTAGCGAGCGGCTAACAGAATTAGGGCTACCGCTGTCTGAAAATACTGGTTAGCTGATTGGATAAACCATCTGTCTATCACCACCTAACCCGCCTCAAAACCAACGCTGATTGGCCCGGTCGTTTGGCTAACGGCTCCAAAATTTCTCTGCCTCAAGATGCCAGACTGATCTGCGAGTGGAAAACTGGAGCTCGCGAGATCAGGACGGTCTCACGAGGCTAAACATAAATACCATGTGTAAAAAATGGCATTTGAAGTCAAGTCAAGTTAATTTATATAGCCAATATCACAAATCACAAATATGCCTCAGGGAATTCACAATCTGTACAGCATGGCACCCCCTATCCTTAGACCCTCGATTTGGATGAGGTAAAACTTCCCAAAAATAACTTGGAAGAACTAACTAACTAAAAAAATGGAAGAAACAGCAGGGAGGGAGAGATGAGGACAATATGCACACGGGGCATAGTGAGAGGCAATAGGAGAAGCTGAATCTCCTGGAGGATGAAGATCCATATCCACAACATTTGAAATAAGGCACCGACAGCCAGGAGAGGGGAGAGGTCCCAGGACAGCCCATGGTCCAAAACAGAGAAGCCTGAGTGAAAAGAGAGGACAAGGAGGAGAGGCTAGGGAGAAAAAGAGAGAGTGAGAAAGCGGCGTACAGCTTGGATATGCATGTGCTTGTGGGACAACAGACAAACAGGGTTAGAGAGATGCAGTAGTTTTCAGAATGTTTAGCGTATCCTCTTCGGCAGGACAAATGAACTATAGCACTACTAAGCTTAATAGATTCATTGAGACTGAGACTGACTGGCCAGAAGGATAACTGTAACAGCTACACAAGACCTGTAGTAATTCAATAATAAGTTATAATACACTGGATGTAACAGAGGCATGAGTAAGGGTCTCTGCATCAGCCACAGAAGATTTTTGAAAGTGAAAAACGGCGGTAAGGTCAAAACGATTAATATGTGGGTCGAAAGTTTCTGAGACAACTCTTTCTAGTACTTTTGAAAAGAATGGTTATAGATTGATTGATAATTATTCATAGACCCTGGATCAAGTTGTGGTTTATTTGAATAGAGGTTTGACCACAGCAGACTTAAAGCTAGTGGGGACAATGCCAGTTGTAAGTGATAAATTAACAATAGTCAACATTGTAGGTCCCAGAAATGGCCACAGATCTTTAATAAGTTTAGCCGGTCAGGGGTTGAGGAGGCAGGTATTTGGTTGGCTAAACTCCAGTTTAGACAAAGTTTCAAAAGAGATGGTCTACAAACATTGCATGCAATGTCTCTTGGTGTTGAGCTATACTAGTAGCCTATAGTCAAGACAAAATATGTCTTATTCCAGCACATTCCTTTTAAAGGGTGAAATTTGGAGTGTCAAATGAGGCAATAATGTGCTGGCAGGAAAACAATAAACATGACCAGTCTTCTTTTTAAGTCCTTTTTTACAACAATTTCCTCAACATTCAGATGAGTTTGTCAGCAATGCTCCAGATAACCTGCAGAGGCAGACAGTGAATCCCAAATAATTCAACAAAATAAAACAGACCTTTATGCTTAAACACACCCACACCACTGTCCAGAAACTATCCTGCTGTGGTGCATCATGTTGTGTATAGTGGTTTCTTTGACACTGAATTTTTTTCTTCTTTATATCATATTTTGCTAAAACAAATAACAAACATCAGACTACAGACTTTGCTTGCTCAAGCTGATTAGATTTGGATGTGGCCAGCAGATGTCACTACAATACAAATAAACTGTAATGCATGAATGTTATTTCAGTATGAAATGAGCAGTGTATACTTATGGATATTGTTATTCGTTGTAGGATCTGTACGTATGTCTGTTACAAAAACCAAGCTAAGTATAATTCAGTAATATATAACCCTCTAAGAGTCACTGAATGATGTTCCAAGAACAATTTATCATTTAAAAACTAGACTTGACGGAGCACAGCAGATGACTCTTGTGATTCTTACAAAAGCATGTGCAGTATGTTTTACACAGTGTACAGATGCACACTGGAGATGCCGGATTAAAGATTTGGCTGACCTGCACAGTGCTAGAAATCTTGTCAGAATTGGTTAAGAACAAAATTGAATATTTTGTAGTACAGTAAATACAGTTTAAAGTCAGGCTGGTTTTACACTACGATAACTCAGTGTTCTCTTATCATATTATCATATACACACTCTCAATTCAGTTAAATGTCTGATTTATGCTTCACAGTTTACATATACACAGGGCACATTTAGCA
The DNA here is from genome assembly GCF_004354835.1 of Perca flavescens. Taxonomy (NCBI): domain Eukaryota; kingdom Metazoa; phylum Chordata; class Actinopteri; order Perciformes; family Percidae; genus Perca; species Perca flavescens. Next base: position 15,756,029 of record NC_041345.1, read on the forward strand.
GTTGTGTGTTTACAATCTGTTTTGATAGTGACAATCATTCCAAGACAGGGTGGAGTGAACTACATGACAGCCACCAGCTACATGCCGTGTTTGTCCATTAGTTCTTTAACCAGCATTGGGACATTTTCTTGCTTTTTGGGTTATTACCACGGTCGATATAACACTGTACATTCATTATGATCAGAGGACAAAGAGAAAGCAATAACATGAGAACAGATTGATGACAAATATGTGACATAATTGGATTGAAATTTAAAAAGCTACTTCCACTGTCAGCTCAATCTGCCAGTATCAGTCCTACTTTATGTAAGTCTCCCTGTACAATCAGAGGGTTTAAAGATGGAAAAAGGAAAAGCAATGCATGGACTTCTAAACTGACGCAGCACAATTAGATTATTACTGAGCCGATATATATGGCCAGAAAGTAAAACAGGGCTGACCCAACCTCCAAAAGCCCTTATTTTCCCACAAAAGCCATCCCCTCTTGCATAAAAAAAGTAAGTTTATCTGAAACTGTGTGATAGGTGTATGAATTATCCTTGGTAGTCAGTCCCAGTTCAAGTGCAGTTCATGTGAGTCCAGGAAGTCAGAGGAGAAGACGCCCACTGGTGCTGACATGTCCAAAGGGTTGACCCCCTCTGCTGGCACAGACAGGGTAAGGTCCAGCCAATCCATATTGTCCACGTTGGTGCTGTTCAAGCTCAAAGCAGAGGGCAACGTGTTTTCATTAAAGTCCACCTCCATGGTAACCACAGGTGAGTGTAGCTCCTCCATCAGCTTCAGTGTTCGTGGCTCGCTGTGAGCACCCAACCTGCCATCCAGGAGGGTTTCCAGCTGGGTGTCAGTGGTTAGGGTTGCCAAGCTGGCTGAGGAGCTAAGATGTGCTGCAGGCAGCTGGGCCACTTGAACCACGGGTGGAGGGCGGGATAAAACTGTGTTGATGGGAAGGGTGGTGACACTGGCTGTCACAGGAAGAGGCTTGTCCAGGCTGGGAGGATCCTGTCTGATGAAGGGTGAGATCTCTGAAAAAAAAGTACAGAAAGATCAGTATGAGAATCCAATAATCACATGCAGCCTACTTTACGTCTTATTTGACCAGTGCCGCCATGAAAGAAAAGTTGCAGTATTTCTCACCACCACTCTCGATTAACACATCAAACAAGTCATCCATCTGCTGACTAGCTGCAGTGGGGCCCTGCAGAGAAATACAAATGCCAGTAAATGTTAAAGTGGCTATAGTATCAATTTAAGGGATATACTGTACTAAACCGTGTATTTACAGTATTTGTCACCTGAACAGCTGTTAGCATGCTGCGTGTCTGTTTAACTGCATCCTCGTAGCGGGGCGGGTCTTTACACTTTGACACATGATTTGTGAATTTTGGCAAGTTCAAAGTTGGCTGGCTGGTACAGGGAGACTGTTGATAGGTAAAGACAACAGTCCCTTACTCCAAATGAAAAACAGAATATATCTGATACAAACCATCAGTCAAATGCAGTTGACACTGTCCAAATTAGTAAATAAACCAGGGCTAAGCACTTTTTAAAACAGTAGTTATTACATGCTTTAGAGAAAAACAAAGCAAAACCAAAGATAAAGTAAGAGACACTAAAGGATCATCCTCTACCTTAATTGAAGGATCTTTAGGAACACTTTGGCTAGAGGAGGCTCTCACAGGACATCCACTCACTGGGCATGTGTGGAGTAAGCTTTGTGCTGTACTACCCATCCTCCAAGTCTGCAGAGAAATTTTAACAGGTCAGCATGGAGGCATACATGAATAACTGCATTTATGCCATCACAGAACAACAACAACTGCATTTATGCCATCACAGAACAACAACAACAACAACAGCAACAGACACTTAACAACAGTAACCAAGGTCTTTTGAGAGACAACAACTGGGAATTGTGGGCAACCTAAATGAAGATTGTTCTGCACTCCCTGCTTTTTAACAATGTTACTTTAGTTGAATTTTATGGGGCCCTCTATCAGCACTATGCAGCGTAGCTCACGAGTGTTCTCCTCAGTTAGTATTGAGTTGTGGTTTCTGTTGCTAATTCTGGCTGGTAGAGGGACAACAGAGGGCAGTCAGGGCACTACTGTCAGCCTTCACTCAGCGCCTGCTCCAGTAACCCAAGTTTCCACAAGCCTTCTTTTGATGTGAATAGGGAAGTATTTCAGCACCCAGCTGAGGCCTGTTATTACTGTGCCAACAAGAAAGATACATTACCCATGATGGAGCATCAACAATGTAAAAAAACTTGTCATGTGCGATTAGCCAGTGCCATCGAAAACACTGCACCAGATGTATGATTAGCAACCTAACCCAAATTTACTGCATAGAAAACAGAATGTATGATTTCAGGTGCACAGACATATAGATGATAACATACAACTCACATTTTAAAGAAATCCAAAACTACTAGTAAATCACAACTGATAGTGATGACTAATAAAGAGACGGACCGAGGCAGCCTGTGCAAGCATAAGTGTGTGTTTTTTTTTTACCTTTGTCAGTGGCTGAGTCTGAGTGCTGCATTGCTGTTGTAATGCTGCTGAGGCCTCTATTTTCTGTGGCACCTGTCCAGGGGTCTGGATGAGGCCTGGGGCTGCGCTGCGAACAGTAGTGTGTAATTTAATGCTGTTGGCAGGGAGCTCGATAGTGACTGCTGAGGCAGGACGGGATGCAGGCAGTAGAATCTGAGCTCCAGCCGGGATTGTCTGCAAGGTTTCAGGCTGCTTAATAGTCTGGTGGCTGATGATGAACTGATTTTGAGGAGCTAAGTGGCTCTGATCTGCCACATCCTCTTGTTTGACCAACACTGGAACACCAGGAGAACCACAAGACGCTGAGCAGTTTGATAAGGTCCTGTTTTCCTCTTTGACCTGGATGGGAGCAAGAGGGCTGAGCTGTGGCGGGGAATCTCCTTGCTGACTCCTCTTCTCCACCTCCAGCTGCAGCTTCAGCTCCTCTACCAGCCTCTGCTCCTGCTTCAGCTTCCTCTTCAACTCCTCAATCTGACGCTCCTTCTCGTGGAGACGTTTGTCCTTCTCAGAGTCCTTCTCATAGGACCTCGTCTCTGTGGGACACTTCTCCTGTGGAGCTCTCTGTGGGGAGTTCACACAGGAAGCAGTGTGAGTTGGAGAAAGAGCATTTGAAAGCTTGGTCGGGCTGTCTGCCATACTACTGTCCTCTATGCCCAGACGGGACACCTTGGAGGATATAGGGGACACAGGCGGGGATAACTTTTTGTTTTCAGACTGTGAGGCTGCTGTGACGGCTGTTGTCTCAATGGCAGTAGCAGTCTGGATGTTAGAGTTCTCCTGGTACAACTTTAGCCTCTCTATCAGATCTGTCTTAGTCCCAGAAACAGGCAAGGATCTGAGTTTTAGTTCCATTTTTAGCTCAGCAACCTGTAAAGATAACAGATTAGTATAAAATACCTCTCAACATTTAGCTTGTAGAGGGATGCATGCATGCATGAGGTGCATATAGTCAGACTGTGTGCAGGCAGCAACATGTCACCTTCATCTCATCCAGATTAGCTGGTAAATGATCTGGCTTGTGGTTCGTCTGAGTGTGGCGGGGCTGCACAGGGGGAGACACAGCATTTCCACTTAGAACAGTGGAACAGCTGGTTTGTACCTCAGTTGTAGGTCTGTTGTAAAAAGGCAGGAAGCAAAAAGGGAGTACAGATTTGAGAGGGAACCTAAAATATTATCTAATTTTCACCAACAACAGCTTCTGTTTAGGAAGCCGTGGGCAGGAAATGTAAAGTATTTGAGACAAACAGCAGCTGTGGTTAAAGTGTTATTACTCTCTGTAAAACCAGGTTTAAACTTTTGATTTGGTTTACTCAATATTCATATAACTTAACTTTAAAAGGAAGCAACATTTGTACTTTAGAGTTGTTTCAGTAGATTAAGTAATTATCACTCAATACAAAGTTATCAGCCTAAATCCTTTTTTTGTGGTAAATTGAGCCATACTTGAGTGTGGCAGGCAGGACGGCCTGGTAGTTGTACTGTTGCTGTTGCTGGTTTAAGATCTGAAGCTGCAGGAACTGCTGCTGCTGCTGCAGGAGATGGGCGTAAGCGGAGTCCATTAGCACTTCATTGTGCTCCTGCTTCTGGTCCGGAGGGATGTACTGATGGTACTTTAACCTTTTCACCCGTGGTTTGGGTTCTTTGCTTTTTTTGCTGCGGCTTTTATCGCCTGGTAGCTTGGGCAGGCTTTGCTGCAGAACACAACACAACACAGAATAGGGGCATGTAAAAGTTGAGAGGACCATCTGGAAGATATTTGATTCCTGTGACTGATCTCAGTCCAGTTTATCAGGGAATACAGTTAGCATTGCCAGTGCCAACACTGCAAGACTTGGAACTGATACTGGACTTTTAAAGCTTGAAGCATTAAGGTAGAACATTGTTCTGACACCCGAGGAGAACTGCAGGATGAGGAAACGGGTAGTGGAAAATGTGACCTTTATTGTTTTACCACCTGCAGTTACAGGATACACATGAAAACGGCTTGGCATAAGAGCAGCATGTTCTAGCTATGAAACCAGAAACTCAAGCTGGGATAAGCAAGCACACGCCCTTCCAATTTGTCAAACTTATTCTCCTATTGTATACCAAGAAAGGAAGAGTTCATCGTATGCTCAGAGGATAACTGGATTATGATAAAGTTTTTGCTTCACTCCCATCCTTTAAGTTTTGGCCTACATTTTACATAACCTAAATGAGGAAGGCCAGCCTGTCATTTGACTATAATTAAAGACAAACTGCGGCTGGCACAGATTTTAGCCAAAGGATTTGGGAAATGACTTTAAACCTTCTTGTTCTTTGAACTACGTTTAACTTGGCTGAATGCTGACTTTTAGTTTAACCTAAAACTGATATGACTTTAGTATGACAAAACACAGACTCTGTGTCTTCTGACATCACATCTCTTGTCACATTTCCAAAGGAAACAAAACCAAAACAAAATGAGAGAGCTCAGTCCCAGAGGTCAATTTCATGTCAGCTGGTTGTAAACATTAGAAGACTGTAAGTAAATAAACTGCTTATATGAACTCATCATTTATAGAAAAATCAATACTCCTACTAGAACACTTTCACATGACTTTGGTCAAACTTGGAGCTATTAAAAAACAACTGAAGCTCACCTTCACAAGAAGCGGCCCCGGTGTGATACTGGGGACACCGGTGGTGATTGGCTTAGTTGTAGATGCTTGTTGGTTGCTTTGTTGCTCATTGGTGGATACAAGGCTGACTACATCTGATGTGGACTGTGAGTTTGGTGGTGGGGAGTGCTAAGAAAAGCAGACACAGAAAGACACCACATAATCTGTTCAGTAAAAACAGTGAAGCTATGCCTGTTAATCAACATCCCGCAAGAAAAAGAAAAGCACCTCAACTGGAATTATATAACCAAAAACAGGTTGATAACATTCAAATGTTTCTACAAATGATGAATACATTATACTCGGATAGTACACTGTGTGTGCATACAGTCAATAAAATAAGTAAATAATTATAAATTAAACAAATTTTAAAACTCTGCTAGATTAGATTACTTGTCAAGAAGGCTAGTTTTGTGTTGACATTTTATAAATTGTAATAGGTCAAGGTATTGGTGTACCTGTATGGGAGAAGTGGCCTCGGTCCCTCCAGACTCCCTTGGAGAGGCAGAGGTGGAGCGGGGAGATTTTTGGCCGGCAGGCTGTTGTGGTGATAAGGCATCACCGCTGTCCTCATCAAAGTTGTAAATGTCTGGTGGTTTAGAGCAGTTTGCCTCACCACCTGTGGGGCCAACATCTAACATAAGCAAGTACAGCTTATTATTTACTTAAAGGATAAAAAAAAAAGCATTTGTCAAATTGAAGTTTGTGACTTGTTGACAATTAAAGGTTCTGACACACCAACCCGACGGCCGACCGTCGGCAGAAAAGGCAGTCGGACTGATCAGTTGGTTCCCCGAGGTCAAAAAAGTGCCTCTGAACACACCGAAGCGACGGCGACTTGTTCTGTGCGTGTGCGAGACGCAATACGTCTCCATAACAGCAGGCAGCGCTAATCTGTATTGTCGCCCAAAAAATTAAAACTGGAAATGACGGAACATCTCCTAGTAAACACAGAGCACGCTGTCGTCAGTCATTGTTTTCATCAGAAAGTGTCGATAGTAGTCAAGAAGGATCGTTGTTGTCATTACTCGCTGAACGGAAGAAAATACGATGGCTAGTAATAAGAAGATACTGGTGTTGTCAGCTCTCGGGCTCCTTCTTGTGGTAGAAGCACTGATTCGCTAGTCAAGGGCTAGCACTCCACCAATCAGATTAGTCCTTGAGTCCGACTGCCCACTGGCTGATTCAACAAGTCAAATTGGCCAAAATGGATGCCGACGGCTTCTCCGACTGACAACGGCACGGAACACACCAAACAGACTTGAGTCACCGACCTCGGCAGACTGTACAACGGCCGATAATCGGGTTGGTGTGTCAGAGCCTTTAGACGTACAGTGACTGCTATCAGTGCATATAGTACAGTATATACATACCATATACTGTTTATGATTACAAAAGGAAAACTTGAGTTATCAGTGACTACAGAGTAAAGAAGCCATCACTTGAATGTACACATGCCAATACAGTAGAGACAGAGTCTACAGCCATACTCTGTGAGGCTTTACTTTACAACTACACAACAACATTATATTATATATAATGTTTACCAAGTTCCTCCATCTTAGTTTTAGCGTGCTAACATTTGCTAATTAGCACTAAACACAAAGAACAGCTGAGGCTAATGGGAATGTCACTGGTTTTGCAGGTCTTTGATCATAAACCAAAGTGTTGGACACATTTATATTATGACTTGATGGTAGTGCTAGATGAAAAGTCAGGGGAGTTGCGATTCATCTTGAGAGTGAGCTCATTGGTACCAAATTTCATGGCAATCCATCCAATATTTGTTGAGATATTTCACTAATAAATAAAAATGTCAACTTCATGGTGGTGCTAGAGGAAAAGTCAGGGTATCACCAAAGTCAGCAGGCTTCATCCACCAGCCTCCATGAATGTGTGTACATTTCATAGTGATCCATTACACAGTTGTTGAGATATTTCAGTGTGGCCTCTCAAACACAGGTGTAATAACATCAATAATGGCTAAAACATGTGCCTGATGTGCTGCAATGCTGGCTTGACTTAACTCTCTGGCTGTCACTGTAAGTGGTGAAATGTTGGTGGTGAATGTAGCACCAAAACATTTTTTTTAATAGTGTGGATATAATGGCATTTATAAGTATCTACCATCTATGTCTTCTTCAACGCCAGAGTCAACAGGCAGTATGTTCTTCTCCACTAGCTCCATGGGTCCAGGCCGCTGGGCAATCTTCTCATTGAGATCATCAGCCAGTCTGGCCCTCTTCAGCTTCATCTGTGTGGCCTGCAGGGAGGGTTCAGCCTGTGTCTCTGATAAATACACAGTGTATCACTAGCTGTGATACGGCCAGCATCAGTCAGCCTCTTAACTGCTTTGTCAGGGTGACTCACTGCAGGCTCAGCCAGACCTCACAAACTTCTGGCAACCTCAAAGACATTTATTTGGTTCTAACTTTGTAAAACAAATTTAAACAGGCAATCAGTGTGATTGGATGAATAAGCACCTTATTCATCTCTGTTATCTAGACGCCATTACACAGTAAGAACACACAGGAGGAAGATTACCTTGTAGGATGTGCATACGGACCAGCTCAGAGCGCTCAGGTCTGCTGCAGAGTTTGTGCTTTAAAAAGCTTCCAGTCTGTTAAAAACATAAAATAAAGTAAATATATTTTGGGGGGAATAATCTAGATTTAGATACATAAAATCATAAGCTGCAGTGTAATGCCATTAGGCTTACCCTGGCTCTCTCCAGGCTGCGAATCTGCTCATGAAAGGCAGCAGGTGTTTTCAGAGCTGTGAAAAGGTGAATCAACAAAATCCATATCTTTTTGGTCAATATACCATATTGCTACACAGAAGCAATCGGTTCTCCTTCCATTTTAAAATAAGAGACTATTTATTTAACTACACAATATTTCTACTGTAAAAACTCTTTGTGATGGACTTAGGACTAATGGAAGCAGGTTATCAAAGTTACTTCCTAAAAAACTACTATTAAGGCTACAGCCCTGTAGAGAATGAACAGTGCTAAGTGTATACCTACTATAATGTACTTAATCATGATGACATTTTGACATAAATGTTTGACTAGTAATTCACTTAGTGAACTGAGGGACAGTATAAATTGGCCTGAAGTACAAGAGGAAAATACACAAATCAATATAAACTGCACATAAGTAATCAGTCATCAGCATTTCTACCATGCTGTTAAGTAGTTACCCTGAATATGACATCAGCCACTTAGCACACTGACTCGAGTACAGTGTAATTCATCTTTCATATCATTATTTCCATGTTTTTGTCTATCTTGTTTTGCACAAGTGTCATATTAATAAGCAGGAGCTCATGGGAGTCAAACAGGAAGTACTGGCTTTACTGACTCAAGCAGAGGTATTGTTGCAGAGTTACTCTTTGATCTCGCAGAATAAACTTGTCCTGCTTAAAGCAGGGTCTGTCTCACACTGAGTAGTCACCTCTGCTATGACCAGCGCTGTTTGGCTTAAGACACACTGGCAGGGGGGCGTTCTCAGGAGTGTGTCAGAGAAGCGAAGCAAAACATTCCTGCTCATCACCTAAACCTCACTGCATACCTACCATAAGCCTATAAGTGTGGGAGCAGCAGAGTGCTTTAGTGGAGAATGGCCTAGGAGGTTTGTGTGCAAGCCACGCTTGGCTAGGCCACTGACCTCCACTGAAGGCTCAGTCGTTGACTCATGTGGCTGTGTGGAGCCAGAGAGGAGCTGAAAGCCTGACTGCAGGAGGCTTCTCAATAGAGATCAGGACAAAGAGAAGACGTTTTGTCTTTTTTTCTTTCTACCTTTCCAGCTATCAGCATGACTCTGTCACATATTCCTCTGCTCCACTTTTGTCACATCAAAGGATGAACGGTATAAAGTAGGAGCTAGTTCTTTCTGTTATGGCACTGGTGTGCTTCCTTATCTGCAATAAATCTTTGAGTCATTTTCATCATTGGCTATGTTTACATGAGTACAATTACACGACTACATACATACATACATAACATAAAACTTCCCCTAATAAAGCTGTTTAATATGTGCAAAAGATTGCAAGTGTAATCTTTATAACCTTTGACAGACCAGTATGAGCACCAATATCATCACCTTAAATGCAACTAATGCAGAAATACTGTACATGTTGTTGTGAATACACTTAAAAGAGCATAATCACAAATAATGTTATTTACATGGGTCTCGCCTTTGTCACATTGTTTTACTGGCATCAAATATGCCCTCCAAAAGCCATGAAGAAGTTTGGTTAATGAAGATCCTGTGGTTAGTTAGATGTAGGAAAAGTTGAATTTCATCTCTGATCCTATGCTTGTAAGAGCAACAAAATAATGTCAGTAATGAGAAAAGTAGAGGATAGTTTTCAGAAAGAAAGGCACTCTGGGTTCTGGACCTATTGGTTACTTTCTTCTTGACTGTCATAATTTTCATAGATGCTACTCAATTAACCTACATTTCTTTTCAAAGCACAAGGTGTGAGTTTTGTTAGTGTGTGATATAAATACTCACGCGGCATGATGCCTTGCTCCACAAGCTGCTCCCGAGTTCTCCTCTGCTGCAGACAGAGCTGGAGGACTGTGAGAGTGCAGAGACACAGAGGTGAGAGTTGAACTTTTACCATTCAGAGCCAAATCCGCTGAGTCAACTAACAACCATCTCTGGCTTTAACTGTGAAACCTTCAAGACTTCAAATAAAACAAAGCACTTCTTATATCTCAATTAATACGCAAGCCGAAAGGCCCAACCGTAAACCCTGTTCACCACCACAGACATCCTATTCACTTCCTGTATGGTTTTAACTAGGGTTGTTAAGATTACCACAAGTTTTATAACAGCTTCTTTCGACCAGTGCAATGTGATTGGCCAAGAGCCTTCCCATTGAGTGTCAATATCTATGTGGCATGCAAATACACAGAGAAGTCAAACAAAGTAACTACAGCACAGAATAAAACCAGGTAAAAGAGGGATTAATGTTTGGGCTGCAGTCACGATAATGCGCAAAACTGGTCATGACATAAGCAAAAGCCAAGTGAGTTGTGTCTATTTAATAAATTGTTTTTAAAATGTAATCTTGCTTTGGGTGGATAAGTAGTGATCAGTTATGTTATTGTAGCACATCAAAGACATGATTATCATCCAGCAGAAATTGTTGACTCTTGCATAGAGGCCCCACATATACTTGGACGATCCTCAGTGTTATTTTCCCATTAATATAAACTGTAGTAAGATCCCAGTTTAAACATTTATAAACAATGAGCGTGGCCATATTATTTCAGTTGAATAACACCACTCTGTGCAGAAAATGTTGTTTGAAGAGTAAGGGAATGGGTGATGGTGACGAATGAGGTGGCGGTGTGAGGTACATGAGTCCCTTATCATCACCACTGTAGTGAAGTGAAGCTGGCTTTGCTAGAGCTACTCAGTGGCTCAGGGGAAACAGCTACTCCCACACACACACACACACACACACACACAAACACACACACACACACACACAGACACAGACACACAGACCTGCTCAATTCTCCTGGGAAAGGCGCTGGGTCTGAACAAGCCTCTGTGACTCACTCTAGCAAAAATAAACTGGGCAGCTGTGAGAACAAGGCCTGGGAACCATGAAATTTAGGGGTAGTTAAGGGGGTGGGGTCTCCAGTTGTATGCAGAGCCGAGGGGACGTTCACGGGCTTTCACTGGTGGGCAAAGGAACACAGAGTGACAAGTGCTGAGGCAAAGGGTGGGAGGCCGAGTCTACTCTCACAGCAGCCCATCAACTCTGGGGCAGAGAACACAGTGTGCCTGCCCCGCCTGCTGTGTTTCCTATTACAAACCCAGGCCAGGGGGGTTATGGTCAGCCTGAGACAGTTTGTCTCAATATTAATATCCACTGTGACTTGGAATAAATGCCACAGGCCAGACAATTTATGAGTGCATAATGCTGCATATCAATAACATCAAAAGCTGCCTTCCAGCGTCACAAGAGAATGAAGAGTTTAATTTGAGCATCAGTATTGGGGTACACCTCATGCCCGGGGTCCTCCTCACTCTGTGTCATCTTGTGTTCAACCTGAACCCTGGCTAACCTCTCCATGATGCAAACTGGCTCCACTCCTGCTCACCAGCAGAGCGTACACAACAGAGGTTGTGGAGAAACACAGAGAGAAGGCTCTGCTGAAATCCCTGTCTACTGATGTAATCTCTAATCTCAGACCCATGTTGTTCTCAGCAAATCCTCCCTGGAGGTCTCCTATTAGACCTTTTATTTTATTTGACTTTTCTGTTTTTTTTTTTTAGAAACCGTACAAATAAAAAAAATCTGTTTGGTGTGGCTTCAGATACTCTTTGCCCAGACAAAGCCAAAGTTAGTTTAGAAACAAACTGACACTGGGTTATGTTGACTTTACTGTTATAAATACCAAAGACTTTAAACAAAATCCCATTTTTAGCAAAGATCGAGGCATCTATAACAAGAGATAGACTAAACTATGAATATACAGATTACATGGGTTTATTAAAAAAGGCATTTGAGTTTGCAGTGGCCGATTCAGATGCATTTTCCTATGATACCTTCACAACTCGCACTTTGATAGACTGTCTTGTATTGTAAGAAACTATTTTTTTTAGTATAATCAGCTTGTGATTATTTAAAATGTCTATAAACATACCAGTTGACATGTTTTTAAATGAAACAATCAGTACAGAAAATACTTCACACATCTACAATGTGCGTCAGAGGGGGAGAAACAGGTCAAAAGTTGCAACGCAAACTCCGACACACTGTCTAACTTGCAAAAAATATATAAAGTTTAATAGTAAGCAATATTTCGGTACTAGACCATCTTCAGGCAAAAGATGAGGCTAAATTAAACTATAACATTACTCATTTTATCCTAAATCAGTTCAACAAAGCAGAAATGTATCAGCAAGGCTTAAGCAGTGAGAATTAGGTGATTGTTGTGTAATGACGGTATAGAAGGTAAAATGCAGCTGTTGAACACTGGATTTTCTAAGTTGAAAATGAATGTCTACATGAAATGCTGATATGGGTAGTCAATGACTTTCTGAATTTATATCTGTATCCCGGTGGAGTGGTATTTTCCCAAAGCAAAAGGGCCTAAAATAAAGCCAGACTCAAAGTGATGAGAAAACATGAGTTTCCTTCCCCACGAGTGGGCGTGTCCACAGAGACTGAGTTGGCAAACTGGTCTGGGTTTGGGTTAAAGAGTTATATTTAGTCAGGTCATGAATAATAATTTATTGACATGGAATATAAATAAAATGTTAAACCTGCAAACTTGTGTGTGATGGCCCTTACAGAAAGGAATTTACATTTTGCTTTCGCTTTGCTACTTCCTGCATGCTATACATATCCAGTATTATGCACTTTTGCCATGAGAATGTTTTAATACATTCTTTTCTATCTCAAAATGCACCCAAGACACCTCATGGACTTGGGTATTTTTCATCAAATGTGACTTCACAGATGTTACAATAAGATAGTGTAAGTGTAGAACCTCAACACCAGTTACATAAAAAAGCATGTTACTCAAGGCCTGGTCCAATCAAAATACACTTGCTGATGATGAATGCAAACAAGAAAAAATAAAAAATGTGTAAATAATGATCAGAATCTTGATCAGCAGCACATCTGGTTATTGCCCTTCATCTAAATGAAGCTCAGAGTGTGTACTTATATTACAGGTGTGAATTCATGCTTATGAAACCAGGAGACTGACTGTTTTTCTACAGCAACTTTGATTTATGATCCATCTGAACACAATAGTCTCTGCTGTAGGAATGATAGGCTACTTGGCATGAGTCATTGTGATGACTGTTGCCCTGTCATTTCCTGTTGGGGCTGCGTCTATGTCACTACAATCCCCCTGCCAGTTCAGCCAGCATCAGTGAAAAATGAACACAAGTAAAAAACTCAACTTATTTTACGTAGACATACCAATAAAACAATGAAAAGCATGCAGATTAGACAATGAAAAGAAAAAGCACCTGATTTGAATTTACCCCTGCAGATGGAAGGGGTCTCCACACCAAGGCAGGCCATAGAGGAGAGCGGTTGGCTTGGCGGCCAGGTCTGGAGTCCCATGGAGTGATGAGGCCTGTGGAGAACGAGCGGGTCAGGGAGAGAATAGACTCAGTTCTGAGCGAACAACAGCTGGCTCTCAGAGCTGCAAACAGTCCCTCCTCTCTGGCTCTGTGCTGGCCTCAGCGAAGAAAGTGTGTGTGTATGTAAGAGAGAGAGTGTGTGTGTGTGCTCAGTCAATGTCAGGAGGAGGGAACACAGCGCTGCTCATGTTAACCCTCGCTAGGTCATTTTGCTCTACTCACAGGGGGCTCATCATACTATGGCACAAATGCTGGGGAACTTTTGATATTCTCATTTGAATCACCATCAGGGGACCAACTCTTTTACTAGTAACGAATACATGATTGATCAAAACAAGCTCTTGGGAATTTCAAATGGGCACATCTCCATGAGAAACAGCATGGGTGTTTTTTTTCTCCAGAAATGTTTGTAGCACTAGATAACAATGACAAGAACAGACACGCTGAGTCCTCAGGGACAGGGAAGCTTATCTTTAAACATTTTTTAATCATTAGTGAGTTTTGTTTGTACTTGACTATTGTTTTCATTGTTGTTTTCCATTGCAACACCATTGATTTATAGCAGCCAATTTCAATTTCATCTTAGCTATTGTATTAAGCAACTCCAGCTTGTATGTAACTATTTATTCATGATGAGAAAACGTCAAACTAAACAGAAGAGGTGTGTAAAAATCCAAGAGGAGCAAATGCAGTGGCTCATACTAAAACATACTTAGTTGTGGCTTACAATGGTGGTTAGATGCCATCCATGACTACAAAACGCACCAACAGGAAATGAGATAAAAAGGGAATTAAACTAATTGTGGTGAGTTCCGTGTGTCTCAGTGTATCCAGGAAGGCTGGTTAGAAAATATGTCAACGCTAAAGAGCCGGCGTCTGATCCCACAGAGGATCTGATCTCAAGGTGAAGCTGCAGAGATACAGGATGCTGTGGTGACCTCTGTGTTTTGGACTAATAATCCAGAAATATGCATGTCAAACAGCAAGGGATATGGAGTCGATCAAGTAAAAGGGTACTGGTACAGTCCGGCACAATATGTTATGACAGCTCAACGCTAGGACTGAATAATGATGAACAAGACCATTACAAATATTGGAGTATAGCTGGAGCATTTGGTATGTGGAAAAACATCTTTCCGCATGTCACACCGTCCGTAAATACTCAGAATTCTTTTGAATTTCCATCTCGCAAGTATGTTGGCCACAGAAACAAAACAACAGATTTAATGAATGCCTCTTACACCTGTTTTGTTCCACAATCAAAACCTCGCTCCTGCATCAAAGTCAGCTGTAGGCTCTCAAATTCCAATCCAAGTCCAGAACAATGCTGTTTCTCATTTTCAGTAACAATTTAAAAGTCTAATGTCTTGTCTTAACCCACAATGTGTATTCATTCAATATGTTTTCCATTCACACAAAAACATATTTGAAAATATAAAACCTCTCTAGACTGTATTCAGATCAATTAAGATCTTTTTAGCACTATAATAATGTCACTGCATTGACTATTAATAGCCATTTTAGCTTAATGCTTATCACACTCATTAAACATCTACTTCCCACTGGCCAGCTGTTTTTCATTACTGATTACTCATTTAGAATAGAGTGAAAACATATGAGTAACAGTTGCAGTCACTGAGCAGTGTTTGATTCATGATGCAGGTTTGTGGTGAAGAAAGATACAATTCTACAATTTCACAAGAAATCACATCAACCATTTGTAGGCTGGCTCAGGTTTGCCTTAGTTAGCTCTTAGTTATGCTGCTATTGTTTTAGACTGCCGGTGGACTTCCTATAACACACTGAGATCTGTGTGCATTTGTGTCTCATTAATGCTTGTTACTAACTTAGTTCCAGGGAGCTTATTCCCCGGACACGGAGTCCTTATGTTTTCTTGCCTCGCAGATTTCCTTGGATTGGGGTGGCACCGTAAATCGTGGTTGCAGCTGCTGCCGTGGTCCTGCTTGATGCCCTGCTACGCAAAGCTACTACTATTACTGTCATAGTTCTATTATCCTTATTGTTACTATAACTGCCACTGATCATCATACCAACTGCTATAATTATTATCAATCATATTTCTGTATATCTGTATCAGTGTCTCTGTGTCCCGACCGGCAGCAGCAGATGGCGGCCCACCAAGAGCCTGGTTCTGCCTGAGGTTTCAGCCTGTTAAAAGGAAGTTCCTCACCACTGTTGCACCAAGTGCTTGCTCTTGGGAGGAATTGTTGGGTCTTTGTAAATTATAGTGTAGTCTAGACCTACTCTATCTCTAAAGGGTTCTGAGATAACTTCTCTTATGATTTGACCCTTTAAATAAAATGAAATGTTCCAACAAGTATGAGAAGATCAAGGGTGCTTTCACACCTGTAGCTCTGTTCATTTTGGCCGGACCAAGGAAAAAAATCATCCATTGACTTAACCAAGAGCCGTAAACACAATGCTATATGGACAGAAAGACAACTCATCCACTGGACAGTTTTGATGACTGTCATCCTGCATCATCAGTGCTACACGGACCCACATCCAGAGACTGACAGCAAGTCACAGGGCTGCCCCTATTTTGTTTATTTACTGTATCTTCTCTAGTGGTTAAAAAGTGAAGAAATAACTTATTATGATCCTTATTTGTCGAGACTGCAACTCAAAAACATTTTATAAATAATGCTGACCAGGTAGAAATAGGAAGCAAAAGAGGCTTCTTTTACTATGATATTTAGGTACAGTACTGTGTGGTCGCTACTGTTCACTCACTTTTTAATGAGGAACTGTCAGTCAGTAGGTCACAATCACCAAACGCTTGAAGATTTCAACCCTTTTTTTCTTCAAGAGCACTAGCATTTATTTGTTTAGTACATCTCAAGATTTACCCACTGAGCACACTGTTGTGTATTTTGGGCCACTATAAGATCTGTAGTTTAGATACACCTGATGGATTGTGGGTAACTTTAGCTTCTGTTGTTGGTGTTAGCCATGCTGCTGTAAAGACATGCTGTTGGACTAATAAACGGTTAATATTCCGTCGTAGTCCGAGTTATCATTGTTATATCTAGTAACATGAAACATTGAAGAATATAACACACACCACTATCTTTTTGGACAGGATCTTTTTTAAATCATGCTAAAATCACATATCTGCTATCATAAAATTATGTGGTTGGTCCACTTTGCTTTCACACCCCAAATGAACCGCACAACTGAGTCCCTCCTTTTTAGGCAGTCTTGGTTGTTTACTCCACACCAGAGTTTGATTGTAGGGCTTGGGTTTGGTTTTATTCCAAACCATGTCATAAAGTAACCTACACATAACACACAACACTTTTAAACCAGCCTAAAACAAACAAACAAAAAACACACAAGAGTTCCTAAACTGAACCTGAATAGGGATGTGGAAAAAAACAGGGTAAAACTTACATTATAGCCCACAAATTACAGTGTAGTATTTGTTGCTATAAAATACTGACAATACAAGGGATGGATAATAAAAAGTGTTTAAGAGCGATAGAGAAAAGGGGTATTGGGTAATTACTATCATAATTTTAAAGACATGTTGCCACTATAAAACTAGTTCCTCAGAATATCAATACTGTTTTACCACATTTTCTGTGTCACTTACAGTGAAATATATTTATATATCCCTCCTACACACAAAATTGATCCCCCAAATTTCAACTCTTGTTGCCTTCCTGTGTACCTACATATTTGTACCAGCAGACAACAAGAGCTAAAAGGGAACTGTGAATTTACAGGATGAACACAGCTGAAACACTCTAAACAGTTAATACATTGATTTAAAAGTCTCAGTTGTGTAAAGTGTACGTGCCATGAAGAGCATTGCCACATGCTCTACCAGAAATGCGTAAGCCACATTATTAATAATTAATCCTAATTCATTATATGTCATTTTTATGAGTGATCATTTATGGCTAGCTCAGTGAGCACCAGGATACTTGGAGATGGAAAAAAGTACTTTAAATAAATATTTGTTACATTAAATCAAAGGTAAAATATTTCAATGACCGATAATGCAAAAAAAACGTTGCTGTAGACGCATAATAAATCCATGTTCCCAAGAAATAATCTTTGATTTCAGTAATAACTGTGTGTGATTATGTGTTGGCTTCCAAAAGCAATTTGATCTAATTCCTAACATCATTCCACAAACAAATCACTCAAAAGAGTTTGTTTTCCCAGAGTGGCCTTGCTCTTAAATGGTCAACAGTATGTGCTATCAAACTGATGTTTTGGTCACTGATTCGGCCCTGTTTATGTCTGCTCACTGATTCGGCACTCCTTGAGGCAGCAGAGGCCGTAGGAAGCGAGACCCTCTTGGATGTCAAAGAAACACAACTCCTGATCATCCAGAAGCTGTGATTCTGCACGGGGAGCAAAAATCAATATTACTTGCATGATGGGGAGATATTTAAAATAAATACATGGATATGAATTGCCCATATAAAGTAGCGCATGGAAAAACAAAGTGATCAAGTTCCTATATATACTCTACTGTACTGCATACTATTACTTATAGTTTGTTTTGTGTTCATGTGAAAAACTTAGGCTTAGTGACAGTGGGATGAGTAATTTCTGTGACACAGAGCCAAACATTGCACAATTTCATTCTAGGCCTCCCCCTCTAGATGAGAATCGCTGTAATTTGGAGCCGCACATTCCCCAAGGGTAGAAAAAGTCATTCTCATCTCTTCCATTACCACAATGGAAGATTGTCAATGAGGATTCAGCTGTGTTACATGGTTCTTAACAATAACTCCTTCAAATGATGAGATGTTAAACTAACGTTTGGTAGTAATTAATTAATATAGTAGAATGAATGACCTAGCATTAGGGAACAAAAACCTAAACATGATAACGGCTGTAATGTTGGTGTACACTGCAGTGTTGGTATTGTAGGGACATGTGTACCATAAGCCTTGAATCTCAAATAGGAGTAATGCCAGCCTTCAGTGCTGTGCTGTCAATGTGAACTCCATACTCTCGTTCCCAACATCAAGGCTGTTATACCAGGGCATGAAAGGAATATTGATTACTGTATGATTGCCAGGTGTGTTTCCATTTATTTCACTGATGGTAAAGAATAACTGCAGCCATTTTATTCACTGTTCTACATCATTTCATCTTAGATACATCATTTCATCTTATAGCCGGGACACACTAGCCAGACGGCCAGCCGTTGATAGAAAAGCCAGTTGAGATGATCAGTCGGGTCCCCGAGGTCCAAAAAACTGCCTCGCGACACACTCAGGCGACACCGACTTGAGAAATGTAATACGTCTCCATAGCAGCAGGCGGCGCTACTCTGTATTGTTGTCCAAGAAATGAAAACCGGCAGCTAATTGGACGAACGCGTCACATGGGTTTGTTTTCTCCGGAAATTCAAAGCCAGACTGTCATGGCGGCTCGTTCAGAATACGATCTCATATTGTACTAAAATAGTTCACTGAAACATGTTTCTGAAAACATTTTAAGCGAGAAATAGGCCATGCAGTTGCTGAATCTGTCTTCATTTCAGCTCAACAAAGGTCAGTTTAAAGGGGTGATAGAATGATTATATAGAGTATTTCACACTGTTCCTTATGGTCTCCTAATGGGGTATGTAACATTGGTTGGGCTGAAAATGGCCTGGTTGATATTTTATTGGCCCTTATGCATCCCTGTGTTTTGGCCCTATTTGTAACAAGAGCTTTTCTTCCAAATATGGTATGCTCGTGAATATTTAGATGAGCTGAGCGCTGATTGGTTGAGCGAATTGCCATACACACACATTAGAGACGCGCGCTGATTGGTTGAGCGAATCCCCAATACACACACATTAGAGAAGCGACAGAATCTCATATTCCAGACACTGCAATGTTTCCTTACCAAATTCACTTCTGAGACTTTTTATGTGAGAAATCAACTATATAAAGCTCAAATATGGGCCGTTTTAAAATTGATGGCTAATTGCAAATATGGTAAGACTGTGTGTCGCAACTCCCCTCTTCCTGCTAGCTAAATGGCCCGTTGTGTGAGAGTGAGAGCGCGGTCAGCGAGCTTATTACACCAGCAATCTCTTACCACATGTTACACACATGTCACGCCACTTATACAACATCTAACTAAATGTCTTATAAAGCTAACAACGGTGTCCAATTTCAAGTTAATTAATATTTGTGAAGACTATGTGTTTCGTTAGCTGTGACTGTCCCTTCAATCCTAGCTGTGTGTAGCTAGCTACAAATCACAGATAGTTAGCTTCATTTTTGGCGTAATTCCGAGTATATTTACAGTTTGAATTTTGTCACGCCACTTACAACATCTAACTAAATGTCTTATAAAGCTAACAACGGTGTCCAATTTCAAGTTAATGAATATTTGTGAAGACTAGCTAGGTGTTTCGTCAGCTGCGACTGTCCCTTCATAGCTGTGTAGCTAGCTACAAATCACGGATAGTTAGCTTCATTTTCGGCGTAATATAAAGTATATTTACAATTTGAATTTTGTCACGCCACTTATACAACATCTAACTAAATGTCTTATAAAGCTAACAACGGTGTCCGATTTCAAGTTAATTAATTTTTGTGAATTCCAGAGGAATTCTAAGAGGAGGCTAGCTAGCTCCATCCAGCCGCAGGCTCTATCAATGAGACTCGCGGACAAGAGGCGTGTATTTCACCGATCGTTTGTTTAAATAACTCAACACATTATAATTACACACATTATAAGATTAACTGTAACCTGTGGTAAGAGATTGCTGGTGTAACAAGCTCGCTGACCGCGCTCTCACTCACACACACCTGGCATTAGGAAGAGGGGAACTGCAGGCCCTGGAGTTCTGTCAGAGCACCGGCGTTTAGTAGTCCATTAGCCCACAAAACGGTGACTTTGGGCGGGTATTACGTGCCGTGGGTTGCCAGCCGTAACGGAGCTCAATTGAGCTCACAGCAGGCCGGGGTCTGTGAAGGAAGGCAGGCCCAGGCGGCGAGGCAGTAACCCAGGCAGCACTGGCCGCTGAAGCCCGACACACAGTCGGACAAAATATGCAATTATACATACATTTTTGTAAAACGGTCCATATTTGAGCTTTACATAGTTGATTTCTCGCATAAAAAAGTTTCAGAAGTGAATTTTGTGATGGAATAGCAGAGATCTGCATGACCTATATTCAGAAGACTACCCGATCTCAGGTCATTTGTGTAGCCTATGTAAATGTTGGGGCGTGACCGTTCTCTTAATACACCCACGGCTGTGACAAAGGTTCAGGATTTTGAGATGCTTACGTAAGCAACTAGCTTTGTTGAGATTCGCCCGTTTTCAGCGGCAGTTTCAAAATATGAGATTTTCATAGTAAAGGGGTGTCAATGGGATTTTAAGCTCATATATATGTCCTATTTACCCACTGAACTGTCGTTATTCAACTATGACAGGGTAAAATCGGTTTTGCATTCTATCACCCCTTTAAAGGATTTTCGTCAGATTTTGAGAGACTCTAGTCACGCTCATTCCGCTCCCCATTTCCGGGTGAGTCCCGACCGAACAGATTCGAGTCACTGACCTCGCCAGACTGTCCAACGGCCGATTTTCGGCCCTCTTTGTCCCGGCCTTTAGATACAGTATTAAGTAAAGTAGCACTCAAAGTCATGACAGCACCATGCCAAAGGCCAAACTAGAGCTACAACAAATATCTGAGATTAAAGAAGGTTTGTACAAATTAGTTTGGTTGCAGATTGTTCAAGTGGATGACAAAAATTACTATTTATTCTACTTTACATTTTACCAACACTTCTGGCCTGAAGGTATTGACTTTAGGAAGGTTGAGTGAATCATGAATTGATAGCTTTTATAAGCTGTTGTATTGTGTTGTTAAAATGCTTCAATTTCCGGACTTTGTACTTCTCACCTGTGATTTTACTGACAGCTTGATGCAACCCTTAAAAAACTGAATGTAAAACACATTCACTCCATCAAAACCTTTTATCTTGTCCCCTTTTTTATGACAAAAAGTGTTTCCTTTGTTTTGCAGTCTATTTAATGCTATAATAGCTCTTTCACACACTATTTTAGAACAATATGGACAATTCAATACTCTTTTGTAACTTCACATCCTGTCTTTTACATCCATCCATGACAGCTCACTGAAATAGAAGTGATTCTTGTACGATGTTTCCTTTGCAAAGCGAAGGATAAAAAGCACAGCAAATACACAAACAAAAGCCCATTACTATTTATCTGTCCACAATGTTTCCTGCAGTTATTTAGCTATTTATCCCAAAGATAAATTGTGCTGGTATACCATCCTACTGTTGTCATGCTGAGAAAGTGTACTTCAACACCATCACTGTGATAACGACAATCTCATTAGACTCTTGACCCTCGGTGCCAAAGTATTCTTCAGAGCCAAAATCCACACTTTTTCCCAGATGAAGTTTATTTGAACATTAAAGCACTCATTAAAATCAAGTCCCATGTAGGGACTTGATTTTCAGCTTATTTTTGCTCACAGTACAGTGTAATAAACACTGACTTTTAAAGAGGTTATAGAATGGTTATATAGGGTATTTCACGCTGTTCATTAAGGTCTCCTAATAGGGTATGTAACATTGGTTGGGCTGAAAATGACTCTTTTGCTGTTTTTTTGGCCCTAATGCTACCCTGTTAAATGGGACTGGACTGAAACAAGAGCTTTTTTGCCTTATATGGCTGAGCTTAGCACGCACACACACACACACAGACAGAGACACACACACACACACAAAGACACACACACGTTCCCCTCTATGACCCTTCTGCCCCGAGTCCCCGACACATAAACTCATCAACTAATCTTACTGTACAAAGCACCAGATACAGAGTTTCATTACAGTCTATTCATCCTCCTGTGTGTTACGCGCACGCACCCCTATGCTTTCGGCACTGTTCGCTGAGGATCCATGTTGGAAAAAAAAGTTAACGTACCATGAACCGCTGCTGGCAGGCAGCTTCTGCACACCGCCCATTGCGAGTCCACTGCGCCACTGATTTAAATCCACATGTCCCGCTCAACTGTTGATATCTACTCATTTTCTCTGGGCTAGTATTCCGTATCTCCTGAGAAAGCTCCAGCCAGTGTGCAGCGGGGTCTGACTGTCCAGGCAGAAAGCCAGCGATCCGGGCAGGCACTGTGCTGCTGTCACGGCAAACTGTGGAGCTCCTGAACTCTGAAACAGTCTTACTAAATTTGCAATTAGCCATCAATTTTTGTAAAATGGCCCATATTTGAGCTTTATATAATTGATTTCTCGCATAAAAAAAAGTCTTAGAAGTGAATTTAGTAATGCAACAGCAGATGAACAATGTATAACGTTTCTGAGATTTGCGCGAACAAGATTTAGAAGACTAACTGACCTCAGATCAGTTAGTGGCATATGTAAATTTTGGGGTGTTACAAAGATAGAAGGTAGAGCCAAATGAGAAGGATTTGGGATGTTGACGTCAACTTTTAGCTTTGTTCAGATTCGCCTGTTTTCAGAGGCAGTTTCAAATTGTGAGATTTGCAGAGGAAAGAGATGTCAATTCGATTTTGTGGTTCTATGTATGTCCTATTTACCCTCCAAACTGTCATTTTTTAACTATGACTATGTAAAATCGGTAAAATTCTATCACCCCTTTAACTTACATCACATCACTGATGGTCAAAAACACTCTTGAAGGACCATAAGCCGATTTCATACCACTTAAAGGCTTCGGGAGTAACCTTGTTCTTTTCTGATAGTGCCTGCTAATGAGCACACTGTAATCAAGTTTAGGTGCACTGTGACATCTATACATCTATACAGCCCTTTTCAGCTGACATAGGTATTTCCTATAAAACCCAGACTGCGTCAAATTCCTAGTGGATTTTCACTGGGGTGGTTCCAGAAAGAATCCCAGGGAAGGTCAGGATAAGATGCACATTTGGAGTAATTTGGGTGCAGGTATGCGAAGCAGACAGCTCCTTCCATAACACACAGCTCATTTCTGGCCCTATCGGAATCAAGATGTCAGACTGAATAAGATCACAAGCACGTTTTTTAACATGTGCTGCTTGTACACCAAAGACAGATGTTCAGTTTAATCAAAATATGAATCTGTTAATCAAACTAGTTCTCAGAGTATCAGGTGTTGGGCTGTGCATGACTGATTGCAGGGTTATAAAACACTGACATTTCAAGCCTTAGAGTAGAGTTATTTATCATGGTAGTGAAAAGTCTGGGTGGCTGCCATGGCATTATCTTCAGTAAAGGCATTAGGTGTATCATATTACACCTGGACCTAAATTTAGTCAAAGACAATATAAACCAAGAATGTGCTTTAATGATGGAATGCAAGTCAAATTGTTCTGTATGCCAGCTGGTGCCTGATCATTAGCCTGAAAATGGATATAAAAAGTATATTATATATATATATTATTTATAGATTTAAAATAAATAAATATGAGCTTATTCAATAATGTTGAGAGATTGCATGTGTTGAAATAGTTTGCAGTAAAAGTGGATATTAATTTTCACAGGGGATTCTCTACAGTACTTACAACCATCACATCCCATGAAGGCCTCTGCAGATGGTGGGAAAGCCAAAGGGAAATCCCTGTAGGCCTCCAGTTTGCTTTGAAGCTGTGCTACATGCAGTTGCCACGGGAGGCTAAAAAGACAGGCCTGTGGCAGCTTGGGCCACATTAACATCACCAAAAACAACTAATTGCACACACTTACTAAAAAGTAAACATACTCACAGCTGCCCAAAGGCAAACTGTAATTACATTTAAGCGTGCACTTTAACACACATGCAACCATATGCCATTTGTATTTGCTCTTTTTTGGATAAACCATGGGCAATCAAAGACATTCCTTCCCACGTTTAAATATTGGCAAGTAATGATACTGTCAACTGTTTCACCAAGATTACTAATCAGTCAATATTTACAACAATTATTCGAGAAGCTGAGGCTTGCAACAATGCTGTTTTTCCATGATATCCAAATACCATGGAAATTCACTAGATGAGTTACCAGTCCTATGACTAAAACACAATGGTGCAATGCATCCTCGATCCATGGATGCATTTATTGTAGCATTTTATTGAGAAACATCCCATACTTGTGGTTGATTTCTCATCTGTATGTTAATTCTTTTACACTCAGACAAACTAAAGTAATTAAAACTCAAAGATTTTATTTCCCAAATGTTTTTCTAAACTCACCATGTCCTTGACCAAGTATAGCAAAGCTTATTATATATAACAACTACAGCACCAATATTACTCTAGCATTTTTGTTTTTGTGTTTATTTTTTTATGATTAACATTTATACATACAATATGAACTATATTGTATATTGCGGACAAGACGGCAAAGAAAGTGTGTCTATGATAATATGCATCTGTGTTTGTAAAGTTAAACTGTACAGAGGTAGCCTGACTGAGCCATCGTAAAGTGTATCTGGTTTCAGGTTGGAACAGGAGGAAAATAGCACAAGATAACAGTTGTTTTAAAAGTTTTTAAAATGAGTGTACACAACTATAAAGAATATTATGGGGAAACGTTTTAAAAAGGATGTGCAAAAACCTTGCCATCATGAAAATGTTTCACATTAACCAGCGGTTAACTCAGCACTATAAAGCAGGCGCAGACTATGCTGCTAAAAAAAGCTAATTGTATAGCCAGAACAAGCAGCTAAACAAGAAAATGTTTTATATTTTCCGTTTCTAATGTTCTAACCATTTATAACGGTGTCCCCGCAATCTGGACATGTAAGAAAACAAAATGTTACAACTACAGTGATGGGCGGGCAACTCCTTCACACTTCCCCTCTAACATTCCCTGATTTCAACAACCATAACTTTCCCATATCTTTAATTATCCCTTGAGTGGTTGTTACTCAGAGCAGTTGCACACAACACAAGCCCTCCCCTCTCACCTCCTGGTTGGACCCAACCGGCAGTGTGCTTGGCAGGGGGTTGGTTACAGGTCGACCACAGACAGAAATAACCTCCTGTTCTAGGAGCCAGACAGGGCCTCTGTGTTTTTATCTGGTATCACAGTGGATTCTTAAACCGAGTGACAGTGATACTGTATGATCTGTGGGTGGCAGCATCAAGAAAATAGATAAAACCTACTTTTACAATTATATTATTCATGGCTGCAAACGGTTTCGAGTCAAAACAAAGCCACATCCTCTCTGAATGATCATGTTTTATACTGCAGTCTTGGTTGTGATGTAGTGGGCTCCATTTTGAAGCTAGAGTGAAGATATTGGTATCGTATTAAACATACCAATCTTGTCATGCTAAAGGTGGCTAAATAATGCTCCACAGTTTTTGCACATTTTTTTTCGCACAATTTTGGCGATGGAAAAACATTTTCAAAAGGGCCCCTTGACCTCTCACCTCAATATATCTACAGTAAATGAAAATGGGTTCTATAGGTATCCACGAGCCTCCCCTTTACAGACATGCCCATTTCATGCTAATCCCAGGTGTTTTTGGCAAAAAAACATGCCATTTTTGCATGAAGTGTTATTTTCACGTAAAAATTATGCATTTAAAATATTTCTGCATACTGGGGTTCCTAAACAGTCTTGGAAACACATAAACTGGTTATAATTGGAAAGCTGAGAATCTTGTTGAATCCATGAGCCCCATTTTATTCATGTTTTATGATGTTAGTCCCAATAGTGGCCATTTCATTATAGTGAGACCATTTTTTGAAACGTGACCCCACTATGTAAAATGACCTGGTGTGACCTCTAGAATAAATCACAGCCTTCAGAAACTTTACAACCACAGACAACTTTACAAATAGAGACTGAGGGCATTCAGAGTGGCTTTCATAGGTATGCTGACAATAACGGGGTTTCTTAGCAGTTTCCAGAACAGAAGTGCTCCCCAGCCAGTCACCAATAAAATGCAATTCTTGCAGAAATCTCCAAATGTCAAAAGTTTTTGATACCAAATCACAGGAGGGATTTTTCTCTGGTGTTCATCAAGGTCTTAATGTGGTATTTGGAGGGATCCTCAAAAATGGTTAAAGTTTACACCCATGTGTATAATGGTCAAATGGTACAAAATGTACTCATGTGGCAAATGGTATCAACCCAAAATGGCTTATGAGACATAATTGAGCATGATAATAGCCATCATATACTTCCATCATAATGTTCTAAGCCCTTATATACTCACAAAACACAATGTTTATTACATATTTATAACTAGAAGAACTTGACACACTGTGCTGAGCAGCATCCCCAACTTATCATCGGGTTTAAACTATCTCCTCCTAAAGATGACCAATCCCCCCTCCTAAAAAAGATGGGTCTATGGTGGGTCTCTAAGAGTTAAGTAACTCAAGTAGATTTTTGCATTAAAATTGTAGGACTGCTTAGTGGACTGCTAAGATATGTTATACTTTATGGAATACAATCACAGACCCGCATCTCTGCTGACTCAAAGGGAAAGCATCTTACTCCATGTCATAGTCTTCACAGTGCATTAGATGTATGTGCTTTTAATTCTAATGACATTAGCAGAAACCTGGTTTTAGCCTTTGGCATAGTCACAGACTGATATCATCAGAAAAACTGTTTGGGAGTTCCTGAAATGTGAATAATCCAAATCAGTGTTAATGCACCAGGCTTACAAAGAGGCGAGGTGCCAACATTTGGCACCACATCACTTTTCCATGGAAAGTGAAAACCTCTACCTTATTCAGTTTGGGTTATTAGGACACAATTTTGTTGTGCAACTAAGCCCTTTGGAGACATGAGTGGATCTTAATTTCAGGAGCTATACTCCAGCACGCAGATGCCCTCCACTGTTTCCTAAATCTTAAATTTGAACATTTTCTTCCTGAACTCACCAACAATATACTCCCCATCAATATGGCCAAGTGGTATGCATACCATTTTTGTGTCCCCAGAAAAAGATCAGGAATAACATTTGCTCATTGGAATAACAGGTAACAATAACAGTGTAGCCATGGCCTCAGGAGAGACCGACAGTCAGAACAGCGGGCTGCCAGAACACAGTCCAGACCACAAGGGAAGCATTAACTGCTCTATAAATGCCAGGAATATAAGTGTAGTGTTGTTTTCTAATGGACAATGCATAATGCAGCATATACAGTAAAGGCAGCATTAAGTCACATTGATCATCACACAAATGTGCTTCCCAGCAGAAATGTATTATAAAAATGTCAAACAATGTCCTATTGATTATGCATGCAGGATAAAATATGATATATTACACTGTCTGAGCTGCATTTTATTGCAAAACTGGAAAGAAATGCTCCCTCTATTCATCTACTGTCATCTCCTTGCAACCAATTTACTTCCTGCCTCAGCTATGAGAAACAATGAAGTTACCCTGATTAAAGACATTTCCTTCCTCCACCATTCACAGTTATGCCTGGAATGGCTGCAGTATTTACTCAGGCCTGAAGCGGTAAACTGCAGATCCCACACGGCAAATGCATCATAGGCTACAAAGGCCAAGGGTTCCTGGGACCGTAGTTCTTCTTAATCCAAGTTGGTTTATATTTCAAAACCTTCTGTACTGCATGCATCCATGGGTGCCTTGATGAGACCCAATGCAGGATTTGCTGTACAAAACTGTATAGGAGCACATTGTTGGCCCCTGGGTTAGGGCCCTTGAAACGCTCCTTTCCCCCAACTAGTGACAAATATGTTTATGATGTTTTATTCCCGCTTCTTGTGGTTTCTAACTTGAAAAAAAGCACATTTCTAAAAGCCTCTCTGAGTCCTGGAAGTTATAACACTATCCCACCACTCTTGATGTTGAACTAACCCAAACAAAACAAAAAATAACTCTGTTATGCTCCTTAAATGTAGGCTGTACTTACAAGGGAAAATAAAAGACCTGGCACACGGCAGGACATACAGTATTATTCACATTTATCAATATCGAATTGTCACAATCAATCAAGCAACTTCACCTGCTGCAGGAATATTGAAAAGCTTGTATTGCTGGACTTTTGCATACTATCACAGAGAGAGTGATCAGCACTGGTCTAATTATGTCCAGCACTACAAGCTAGCCAACATTGCTTGTGAGAGTCTCAGCAGAGGGGGGCACTAAGAGCTCAGCATGATCAAGTTTTTATTATACTGTATGTATACAGGTATATCAGGAAGACATGGATTACACTGCCATCTAGTGTAATAATAAGGGACAATTATAGGTGCCTTCTTCTAGCCTGACAAGCCAAACCCCTGACTGCAAATTACATTTGCTGCCAATAGGGTGTGTCTAGCTTTCTAAGCTAGCCTTCTTCCATTTTCCAGAGTAATGTAAACCCATAGATATTTTCCATTCCACTCCAAAAAGTGACAAGAGGAGTTAGGTGGTAGCCATTATCTCTGCCCTGTTTTTATTCAAGATACATAATTCTCCTCCTCAGAGACACATAATGACAGAGGCTTAAGCAAATGGTGGTGACATTATTCATGCAGAATTAATTGAGGACAGAAACCAAAAGCAGCTGTATTAGCTCCTCTACCAATCAGAGAAACTATAACCACAAGAGCCAGCAAGTGGCCAAACACATTTTTCATTTTGATATTTAAATTAGAATGCTAAGAAATCATGTACTATCATCTGCTGTGTGTAGGAAAATATCAGAATAACTCTGGCTTATCGCCCTAAAGAGGATGACATAAATTAGTGGTGGGCGGATCGATCCAAATATCGATAATATCCATACCAACGTTGGTATTGATATACCAACGTCCAGTGCCGCTGCTTTCAAGTGCTGCTCCTGTCACAGCGCAGAGCAGGCACACTTTGCTCCTCCTCCCCAAGGGGGTAAGCGAGCGTCTGGCTAGCGTAGCTCCTATGGCGCCATTTTGATGTTAACAAGCGCTCACACCCCGTTAGTATCCCATTGACTGCCATTCATTTTGACGTCACTTTGACAGCGAATAACTTTACATCTGAAGTGTTTAAAGACTCTATTTGTCCATTGTTTATTTCTAGAGAAACACGACAATGTATAAAAAGCTGCATTACCTTGTATCTCATGTTATGGCTCCGTAGCAGACATTTTTGTAAAAATAGGTTAACAATTGTGTCATAACCATGCAACTTTCTGTCGCATAGTAGAGGAATTACCGTATAATACAGGAGAAGCTCGCAGGCAGTTTCAACTTACATTAACTGTTTAAGTTTAAAGGTCCCATGACATGGTACTCTTTGGATGCTTTTATATAGACCTTAGTGGTCCCCTATTACTGTATCTGAAGTCTCTTTCCCATAATTCAGCCTTGGTGCAGAATTACAGCCACTATAGTCAGTCCCACAATGAGCTTTCCTCAGGATGTGCCATTTCTGTGTCTGCAGCTATTGAGGAGGAGAGAGGAGGGGGCAAGGTGGATGTTGGGGGTGTGGCCTTGACCGACTGCCACTTTGCTCGTTTGAAAGCCATGATGTCTCTCTTTCTAATGGGTGGGCCAAATTCTATGGGCGGTCAAAGCAGAAAAAGGGGATGTAACCTTGCTCCTTATGACCTCATAAGGAGCAAGGTTATGACCTATTCCATTAATTTACTTTTGTTTAAGCTGTAATTACAAACACATCAAATGACAGTGTGCTGCAGAGTTTTGTCCAGCAAAGATGGACTGACCCAGATTTGAGTTTGCGTATGTAAATTATTCTTCAAGTTCTGAAACGAGGCTTCAGTTTGTTACTTTTTAGACCTGTCTAATCACAACTAATACTGGAAGCTGCCCTTGAAAGCAGCATTTTATGGCTTCTTTTTTTTTAACCATCACTACATATTTGTCATCATATGGTAAAAAAAATAGACATCCTCTAGTATGTGACTTTTTGTTACATACTGTAATAGATACTTAAAAAGATAAAAATTGATTGTGAATTTGTAATTCAAGTTTTCATATTTCAGTGAACAAGGAGACAGTGGACTCTGTGGGCATAAATGCCAATAATACAACAACACAGAAAGACACACTTGATCACTAGCTTTTTAAATCTGCATGTGTTGTTTGAGTGTGATGTCAAATAAATATCTGAGGCTGTCAGAAAACAAGTTCCATAAACATAAAATGTATAGCTATGATGGCGACAGTTGTCAGTTTCAATTCAGCTCCACCAAACGACTCAAGCAATAAAGCTGTGAAGATATTGGACAGACGGAACAGCGTGGAGAGATATACGAATTGGGGATGGTAAATTTGCAGAAAGAAAGTGAACAGCAGCAATAAATGTCCATCCTAGCTGTGGTAACATACAGCTTTGACAGAAGCTCAGGCGAATAAAAGCACAATTTGTCGTAAATGGAAAAGTCTTCTGGCCCTCACAAAAATTGGGCAGCTTGATCATGTTGTCAAAATAGTCACAAAGGTTGTGGCAGCACCACCAGCTCATTAAAACAAGCTAACATATTGTAACTCAACATGACAACGTACATTCTTGATTTACGAAAGACAAATCTGCGAAATTAGTGACAATTTTTATCTGATGATTGCCTTCAAACTGCTATTCCACTAATTACGCAAACTAAGGAGACTGACAGAAAACATTCCATCACATTAACACACAATGAGCTGATGCATCAGCTCATTGTGTTAATGTGATGGAATGTTTTCACATACTCATTGCAGATGAGGATGGGCAGACCTGAGACTTTCCCTCAAAGGTCAAATTTAGAAAATGTGTGTGTGTGTGTGTGTGTGTGTGTGTGTGTGTGTGTGTGTGTGTGTGTGTGTGTGTGTGTGTGTGTGTGTGTGTGTATGTGTGTGTGTCACTCCTGCCAATCCATCCAGAGTGCATGTTAGGGAGATCAGCTTTGCTCCAGCAAAATGTGTGGGCTGAAAATAGGCCTAATCGAATAGTGTTTCATATTACATTGCACAGGAGAGCCATGCAGCTAAAGCTCTTACCGATGTCCTCTTCACTTTTCTAGACTGAGGTCTCCACTTCTCCTGAACAGCACACAGTAGACTCTTATAGGACACCAGTCAAGGTCACATTATCAACACAGTGAACTAGCAGAAGCCAACGACAGTGAAATGAGCAAATATTAAATGTTCTGTGTTAAAGGGAACTTCTACTTATAGATTATTTAAACATTAACAATGTTTATCTCCTGTCCTTAAACAGTAGTACATTTTTTATTATTATTTTATTAATAGAATTATAACATATTTCTATGTTTTTTTGCTGATGAGATTTAGTTCTGAAATAATGTAGCCTAACTTTTAGATTATTATTGTTCATATGAAAGTTATGAGTGTATTATCACTTAATAAACATCTCTGTCCCTTAAGCAACACAGTGCCTGTTTTTTTTGTGACAATTGTTTTCTATTCGTATCTAAATGTTTCGAGTATGACTTTGCCTCTTACGCTTGTGCTTTGAAAGCCGCTAAAAATAATCAAAGAAGCCACAAGCTCTGTAAACATAGTAATGGGTGTTTTGTGGGTTGGCTCACCTGGGAGCGGACTGGACAGACATTCAAAAATTATTGCTAAAGTTAAGTCACAATTCTCTGGGATATGTGCCAAGGCTGGCAGCCCAATTCTGGATATCTCTGCTGTGGCAGCTCCACAGTTTTTTTTTCCCCTCCAAGCAGCTAATGTTCCCAGCACCAAAAGCATTACGGCCCCCCCACAGACCCACATATCTGGGTCTCTCACACATAATGCATCGCCTGCAGCAAGAGTGTTTTAGAAAGGCAAGGTGAATACTCAATGACATCTGAAAATAACCACCTACAGCGGTGAGGCTTGAAATGCAAGAAAAGGTCTCCACAGTAAAGCTACGATTGTACATCGTTTTGTTCTGCTGAACTTTCAAATAAGTGTCAGCAGGGTATCTTGGGTTAGTGGTTTAAGCTGTATACCATGTAGTTACCTTGATGTCACAGGTTTGAATCCAGACAGTGATTCCCATCATATCTCTCCCTGTAAAAAACTATAAAAAAAAAGAAAAGAAATCTTCACTAAAAGTAGCAGTGCAATCCTTGAATTTAAATATCTTTTTTTTTTTAAATTGACGTGCAAGTTCCTTCCTTGGAGTGAACATTTCAAGTGTTGAAAGAAATAGTTTAAAATTTTGGCTACACTTTTCATTCACTTTCTGGCAGAGAGTTAGATGAGAAGATAAACCAATCGCACATATATCCATTAAATATGAAGCTACAGCCAGCTTAACATAGGAAACGATAGGAAAGCTAACAAAATCCACCTAGCAGCACCTCTAAAGCTCACTAATTAACATGTTAGATCTTGTTTATTTAATTCGTACAAAAACCAAAGTGTGATAACAACAATTCGCTGTGTTACAGGTTGTTATGTATGTGCTCGACTATTGCCTGGTTGCGACAAACTTCCTCGAGTCTTTGTCGGTTGCCTGGCAGCTGCTCGGAGCCAAGAAATTATCCGGCACATAACCACCTGTACTGGAAAACAGCGACTTGTCAATTGTTACACTTCGGTTTTTAAACAAACATTAGTAGAAACTAGTGAGCTTTTTAGGTGCTAGTAGGCCTATTTTGTTAAGACAGTGAGACTCCACAGCCAGGCTAGCTGTTTTCCTGTTTTCAGTATTTATGCTAAGCTAAACTGACTAGATGCAGGCTGACCTAGTCTCATGTTTAATGGACAGATATTCAGGAGTGTGGCATCGATCTTCTCATCTAACTCCCTGTTTGAAAGTGAAAACGCACAATTCCCAAAATGTCAAATGTTTTCTTTTAGTCAAACTACGCTGTAATCAAATAACATGCAATCACGGTATTACATTACATTACATGACATGTCATTTAGCTGAAACTTTTATCCAAAGCGACTTACAATTAAGTGCTTTCAACTGTGAAGGTACAAACTCGAGACAACAAGTAGTAAGTGCAAATACATTAGCTTTAAATAAGCAAAGCTACAAAGAGACATGAAACTGCAGGTTCAAGAATTTATTTATTTATTTATTTTTTGTTTATCAGAGGATTTCGTTGAGTGATTAGTTCTCCCTCGCTGTGAGGGTGCAGCAAGCAGTTTGGCTGATGCAGAGCGAAGTGAGCGGGTTAGGGTATATGGTTTGACCATGTCCTGGATGTAAGCTGGGGCTGATCCGTTTGTGGCTCTGTATGTAAGTACTAGTGTCTTGAAGCGGATGCGGGCAGCAATTGGTAACCAGTGAAGAGAGCGGAGGAGCGGTGTAGTGTGAGAGAACTTGGGGAGGTTGAAGACAAGTCGAGCTGCTGCGTTCTGAATGAGCTGCAGGGGTCGGATGGCACATGCAGGCAGGCCAATCAGGAGGGAGTTGTAGTGGTCTAGACGTGAGATTACTAAAGCCTGAACCAGAACCTGAGCCACCTTCTGCGTTAGAAGGGGACGTATCCTTCTGATGTTATGTAGCATGTATCTGCACGATCGGGTAGTTGCAGCAATGTTAGCAGTGAAGGAGAGTTGGTCGTCAAGTGTCACACCCAGGTTTTTAGCAGTCTGGGTGGGGACGACCATAGAGTTGTCAATTGTTATAGTCAGGTCTTGGGTAGGAGAGCCCTTCCCTGGAAGGAAAAGGAGCTCAGTCTTGTCAAGGTTGAGTTTCAGATGGTGTGCGTACATCCAAGAAGAGATGTCTGTCAGACAGACCGAGATACGTGCCGCTACTTGAGTTTCAGACTCAGGAAAGGAAAGAAATAGTTGGGTGTCATCTGCGTAGCTGTGATAAAAAAAGCTGTGCGACTGAATGACAGACTCAAGAGAGTTGGTGTACAGAGAAAAGAGGAGGGGACCCAGGACTGATCCCTGGGGAACCCCAGTTTTGAGTGGGCAAGGTTTTGAGCTAGATCCTGTCCAAGTTACCCGGTAGGTTCGGTTGGCCAGGTAAGATGTCAGCAAAGAGAGCGCAGAGTCTGAGACAAACAAATTCTGGAGTGTCGAAATGAGGATCTGGTGGTTCACTGTGTCAAAGGCAGCAGAAAGGTCCAGAAAGATGATGATGGAAGAGAGAGAGGTTGTTTTAGCGATGTGAAGCTGTTCGGTGACAGCAAGGAGGGCAGTTTCTGTTGAGTGACCAGCCTTGAAGCCAGACTGGTGGGGATCAAGAAGGTTGTTCTGGTGGAGATAGGAAGAGAGTTGATTATAAATGGCACGCTCAAGAGTTTTAGATAGAAATGGAAGAAGGGAGACGGGTCTATAGTTATTTACATCAGAGGAGTCGAGGGTTGGTTTTTTGAGTAGTGGGGTCACTCTTGCCTCTTTAAGGGCATCGGGGAAACAGCCAGTTGACAAGGAGATGTTAATGAGATGAGTGAGGAAAGGAAGAAGGTCAGGAGCAATGGACTGGAGGAGGTGAGAAGGAATAGGATCCAGGGGGCAGGTGGTTGGGCGGGCAGAGGTAATCAAAGTAAGAATTTGATTTGGAGATAGAGGGGTGAAAGAGGAAAGAGTACTAGATGTGATGGATGGTAAGGTGATTTCAGAAGGTGTGGTGGAGAATGAAGAGCGTATGTCATCTATCTTTTTTACAAAGTAGTTGACAAAATGGATTGGTAGAAGGGAGGAGGGAGGAGGTGGACTGGGGGAATCTAGCAGGTTAGAGAAGATGGTGAAAAGTTTTTTGGGGTTTGAGGAAGAGGATTCAATTTTGGTTTGATAAAAAGATGCTGCAGAAATAGAGGCAGCGAAGGAGGAAAGAAGAGACTGATAGGTAAGCAGATCATCTGGGTGTTTAGATTTCCGCCATTTCCTTTCCGCTGCCCGTATGGTTGATCTTTCAGCACGTACTGAGTCAGATAACCACGGCGCTGGGGAGGACTTGCGAGCCTGTCATGAAGTAAGAGGGCAGAGAGAGTCGAGAGAGGAGGATAGAGTAGAGAGTAGAGTGTCTGTGGCAGCATTAGGAGGCAGGAGTAAGAAAGAGGCAGATATTATATTTAACATACGTACAGTACATACAACATATTCAACACAAATGTGAAAGCTATGAAACTAACAAGTTATGGGTGATTTGCAAGTTGACATGCATCACAAAGTATGATGATGGAATTCAGGAGAGCATAAGAAAAACAGTGAGGAATAAAACTCCCCTGCTAGACGTAGACAGACTGAAGCAGCCAGACAAGCATTTACTCCCAGTGGTCAGGAGGCTCATTATCTCCTGTGAAGCTCACATAGTTAGAGCAGAAGTGAACTCTCATCCCGCTATAATGAGCCTGGCATTCCACTGGAGACTTTGGCATGATACTGGCCACCGTGTTGCTCCGCAGCTGACTGAGGGAAATGAAAGGAGCCTCTGATGGGGTCCTGTATGGGCTGTTAGGTATCTACTGCCAGGCGTCACTGCTTCCACTGCTCTCTGTGGAGCAGGATAACCTGACTTTCAACAGACACGCACATTTCTTCTAGGGTTTTTCTATGACAAATGCTGGGTAGCTGATGAATCTTGCATTTTGCGAGAAGATTAGGAGACTAATAGAATTATCTCTGTTATATGCCACTAGGTATTTGGACTTCATCAGCTGCCCTGTGTGTGTAGTAGCAGCCCTTTAAAATGATCTTTAGACTAGAACATGTCAGATTCCCCACAACCATAGAATCAGCCTTATTTGGATTTTTGTGTATTATATTATTATTATCATTATTATTATTTTCATTTCTTTTTTATTTTGGATGAAGGAAAGTATCCTCATTTTTCGTGTTTTATTGTTTTTTTGACTCTTTTTTTTTTAGGTGCAACAGTTTACTACATGTTTGATCCTGATGCATCACATTGTATGTATTGTTTGTCTGAGATGTTGTTTTATAAGTTAAACATTTACTTTTTGCACCTAAATATAACACTAGATTCAAGTAGTGCTAACCTTTTGTAGTTCCAGCAGATTTTAATTTAATAATTTATTTCTGCATCAATGCTACTAAAAGACATTCACAATAAGTACGCTGAATAGTGTATATTTAAATAAATTAGATTCAAATGTCTGTATAGTCTAATTTGTTAAGGGTTAAATAGAGAAATTCAACATGATGATCGATATGTGATCAATGAGTATTTTCTGCACAGTGTGGTGGCAAATTTTATTTTAACCATTTGTTTCTGTTAATATTGACCATTTGTTTAAAGATTGTTTTAAACCTCCACATAATCCTGTTCCTTCCTGTAGACTTAAAGGCACCAGTGAGAGAGCTGGCCTTGTAGACTGTGAGCAATAGCATAAGTTACTTTCGCTAAAGAAATTGCAGCTCCTCATTTGTTTATTTCTCGCAGATAAAGTGAAGAAGGCTATAACACTGTCTGAACCGTATCTCTTTCTGTCTCCTGAGATAAGCAGGTGTTTAGTCTAATGTAGGAGACACAGGAGCAGAATGGAAGGTTGTAAAATCATCTGACTGTCTATGGTATTTTTTAGAAAAGTGGCAGCATGCTAAAGATATTTGAAGAGGGGTGGCTTAACAGAGTTTCTTCACTATAAGATGTTTTGATTTTTAGGTTTCTAGTTAGGAAAAACATTTTCAGTTGTGCTTCGTGTACCTTTGAAACTGTGTTTTCTCCATTTGCAAA
Source organism: Perca flavescens (assembly GCF_004354835.1). Taxonomy (NCBI): domain Eukaryota; kingdom Metazoa; phylum Chordata; class Actinopteri; order Perciformes; family Percidae; genus Perca; species Perca flavescens. The sequence goes on from NC_041345.1 coordinate 15,792,893, forward strand.
TGTAAATAAATACTCAAAGACCAAACTTTGGTTTAATTCTCAAACGGTCGTTATTCGTTTTGATTTTATCATGAATATCACCAACTCTGCTGCTTCAAGGAAAACTTCCACGACAACAGCTCTCTGTCAATATGATCCACTGTTATTTTTAGTGTGATTCAGACTTGTCCTGTTGGCATCAGAGATGTCTTTTCTAAATAGAGACTTGACCACAATAGCAGAAATACACTGACCTACAGACAAAACATTAAATAAATGAAGAGAAGAGAGGAGAGGAGAGGAGAGGAGAGGAGAGGAGAGGAGAGGAGAGGAGAGGAGAGGAGACATGTTTCTAAAATAGCCATTTTTAGAAAAATAACTCCTCACATTCTTTTTAACAACAACTTTAAACTCAGAAAGAGTTTGAAGTCTTTCCGGTGACTATTTCCAGCTATAGAGGAGTCAGATATTATGAAGTCTTTCTCTATCGTCGTTGTCAGAATAATAAGCAGACATACCTGCAGGTATGTCAGTGACCGAACAATTCAACAAAGTTCAACTGTTTCTGTTTTGAATATTTTTTTTCTTGTTAGACAGAGCAGGCTGTCTACATGTATGGGTCTGAGAGTGACCAATGTGTTTGGGTTTGTCGGACAATTAAATCTTAAAAGAGCTGCAGATATATAATAATAAAATAATATACCAATTACAGCATCTGAAACATCATGAGAGGTTGAACACTAATCTGCTCATGACAACTTGCATCTTCAAAACTAAGTTCTGTGCTACTCCTGCAATATGAGTAAATTTTAAAAAGTTCCTCCTAAGAATGTGCATCATCTAAACACAAAAGTTTGTAAGAAACATTGGAAAGAAAAAAAAAGAAATGAGCATTTTTGCTTTTGCTTTGACAGCAGTGACTTCAGTGAAGACGACCCAAGCTCAGAATTATGCTGCTCTGCCAAATTCACATTTAACAGCTTGAGCAACATTTACATTTATTAAAAAGACATCTCAGGGCAATGACAATCTTCAAAAAGCCAGTTTCCAATAGAGTAGTGACCTTGAAGCTCATACTACTGTCTCACTTCAGCATCTTTTTCATATGTAGGAAATCTCAAAGTAATATCCTGCAGCTGTAGTGTCGGGTCATGAAATACTTTGCACAGGACAGTGTGCTATCAGGTCTGTCTCACTCATGGTCATCCTGGCTATAGTATGTTACCATGACAACACTCTGCACTCCTCAGCCTCTTGATTGTGTGGAAAATGAACAAGAAGACAAAAGGAACGAAAGGACGCTGAGAAGCAGCGATTGAACACTAACGAACAGTCACCACTGACTGGCCTACTTTGACTACAAATTACTTAAAGGCTCAGCTTGATGTGTTTGAGATGTTGAATATCTCACCAATTTTAGTCTCAGTGTTCTCAGCTATCTATAGTAATGGAAAAGTGTGTCGCTCCATCTTCCAGGCCAATTCTTCACTGTCATCCTACATTAATAAAACCAGTCGCATGGTGTGAAACTGGTCTGGTTTTTGGAGGTACTCCCAACCCCTGATTTCATACAGTGACAAACGGTCAGCTGCACTATGGTGCAGCCCTCAAAGTTTATACAAAATACTGTAGTTGGGTGTCATTTCTTTCACTATGTTTTCCATATTAACCCTAGTATCTGCTGTAACTAGGACAAAAGTAAAATTAACACAAGCACACTGGCAATTCACCAAGGCTTACGTTGAGTCCAAAAGCCCAAAGGGAGGGCATATAGGCTATTTGACCCAGCATGACTTGATCAACAGTCCTCAGACCCTGTTAGGATGCGGAGAAAAAGTTCAGAATGAAAGCCTGGGTTCATTTTTATCAAGTGTCTCAGAATCCTTCCACAAATTACACTGAAAGTTAAACTAGGACTAAGAAACACAACTCAATTCAGAGACACAATGTTCATGCATGTTTCTTAAGAGTTGTCAAAAGCATTAAAGGGACAGTACTCAAAATACTGAAAAAAAAAAACAGTGGGCTGGGATTGCCTCCACATGGCTCTCACATACCGTTTCCTAATACATGAAATACAGTACCTAGTTTTTTCACGGCCACATGCGCTAACATGCACGCGTGGCAGGACCAGATATTAATACAAAGAAAGTTGTATTACAACACACACTGAGGGAGTGCGACTTCATTCTCTGCTCAGGATGCCATTCCTCCACAGTGCTCAGCATAAGTGAATACACCCATGCTAAAGTTGACTAAAAAGAGGAATAAAAAAAATCATCTTTTGGAAATATGCGGGGTCGTGGCCAATTAAAATAGCCCCACATCATCACATACCCTTCACCGTACCTAGAGATTGGCATGGGGTAATTTCCATAAGATCATTTCTCAATGCAAATCAAACCAGCTATTAGGCTAACTGAAATAAAACCATGCTAATCTCTAGGTATGGTGAAGGGTATGTGTTATTATTTATTTATTTATTTATTTAGGTTTATTTAACAGGGACAATGCACACTAATAATACATAAAGAAAATGTACAGTGTGCCAGAATTAGCCAAAAGGCTACTTTACATCTGCTGTCCCTGGACAGATTGTATGATGTCACACCTACAAAGATAAAAGGATTATAAAAGTACATATAAATTTAGTCCAGTACAAGTAAAATTGACTATCAATGTTAAAAGAAATAATCAAGCATATAAACAAAAATAGTTGATCAATATCAACATCAACACCAACACACACACAAGCCACACTGTCAGTCCAACAACCTCATAGGCATAGCACAAGTGACACAAACACAAACCGGCAGGACAGGAAAGACGAGATAGCAGCAAGATTTTGTAACTACATGTAATGTTGACAGTCCTTTTTACCTGTTAGCCACTTCCTTAAGTTAAATTTAAAAGAAACATAAGTTTTAAAATTCCTAATGTGAGTAGGAATGAGGTTCCATTTACGAGCAGCCCTTACTGAAAAAGCTGTTTGACCGAATACACTTTTCCTCAGCGGAACAATGCAGTCCCCTCTTGCTGCAGTCCTTGTGGATCTGTGAGCATTTGGTACTGCGTTTACAAACTGGCTCAATACATGTGGAGCCAGTCCATGTAGAATTTTGTACATAAGACAGAGATCTGTATATCTAATCAAATTTTCGAAACTTAAAAGGTTGTATTTTTTTAAAACATGACAATGATGATAGTGTATGGGTTTCCTATTAAGTACTTTAAGAGTTTTTTTTATATAAAGAGAGTAGTGGTTTGAGAGAAGTGTTGCTTACTTGTGACCAGGTTGTCAAACAGTACATGATATGGGATAGAATCTTAGAATGCATAAACATCATTGCAGCCCTTGTTGACATGCAAGTGCGGACATGTCTAAAGTTTGCCAGGTTGAACTTAATGCGATTACAAACCTTCGTAATATGTGATTTAAATTTAAGATTGTTATCAATGTGTACCCTAACCCTTTTTCTATGTCGTTGTCTGCATGTGAAACCATTAATTGATCTCTTCAGTAGTTGTGTAAGTCTTTGACTATCTTCTTCCAAACATTGTCCTACAAGTACAGTCTCCCAATTGATGCTCTGAACAGCACTAATAAACTGATCCCGCATATTTTTCGGATTATTTAAAGATTCCTGTTCTTGGACAAGCGGAGTGAAACGCTTGTTATTTAGCTTCCTGGCTATCAGGATCATATTATGGTCAGATACTGTAGTCCAGTCAGCATGTTAAAGGATTTGACAATTCGCTCTGGCCTATTACTAAATATTAGATCTATTTGTGTTCTTGTAGAATTTGTTACTCTGGTAGGCCCATTTGTCAACTGTGTGAGTTCGCGATCGTCGGTGATGTGTTTTAATGTTCCCTTGTGGGGCTATTTTAATTCCAAAGGCCAAGGGAACTCTATCAGGATGCAGAGTATCCTGCATCCATGAAATAACTGGCCTTAAAAATAAAAATCAGCCTGCCTCTATGGGAATTTAACATAGGGGTTTTTCTTACTTATTCCCCTGTATTTTAAGGAAGAACATTTACCGGTATTTATTTACGATACATTCATTCACAAAGAAAATTGGTGTCCTTAAAGGTTGGATTTTCCTCATTTTTTTAATTAAGGCATGATCAATTTCCAAAAGATGATTTTTTATTCCTCTTTTAAGTCAACTTTAGCATGGGTGTATTCACTTATGCTGAGCGCTGTATCTTTACATAGCAAATATTTGTTGACCGCTAATTTTAATGTTCTGAATGTTGAGTACAGCCCCTTGAACTATGTGGTTGCATCATGGGGATAACTACTGATAATATTCCCCACAATGAACCGAAGAAGCCTTTCAGATTAACTGCTAAATATCTAAAATATTTGTCCAGTGATTTTTCTTTAGATGTTATAGCACCTCGATGATTGAGGCAAACCTTCAGATGTTTTGCTCTTACTATTATCATGCTGCTGAAAGCAGGTGCACTGGAGATACATAAGTCATGCTTTAGCAGTAAGTAAACTCTGGAGCGAGCATCTGCCTGTAACCAAAATACCATTTATTTTGATAAATTCAATAAAGAGCTCCACACTGTTAAGATTTGAAGGAATAGTTTGACATTTTGGGGGGATTCGCTTATTCACTTCTTTCCGAGAGTTAGCTGAGAAGATTGATACATTATTATATTAGCTTAGCCTAGTATACAAAGTGGAAACAGTTAGCCTGCCTCTGCCCCACATCTTGTTTGTTTAATCCATAAAACAAATTGTGGATTCGTGGTTTTATGGGAGGCTTGGCCAGGCACAGTCTGGAGTCTCTGTTGGTTGCAGCCTCATTTTGATGACAACATTTTAGTAATGTGATAAAGTTGATGTAATCCACCCTACTGGCTTAAATCAGTCCTGTGCAAGAAGACAGTAGCTTTTTCTCTGGCTTGACAACAAAGTATTATTCCTCTCTATTCATAATAGTATTTATCTTGTTGTCTCATAGCAGTACATGCAGTATCAAGAGAAAAAAGAAACCACAAAGTTGAGCATGTCAATTCAGAAGGTTATGTTCATTTGTTTGTGTCTCACCTTGAAGCGGAGAGCTTCAAGCCACGGCGTCATGAATCACTCCTCCAGCTGTGAGCAGAGGCCGTAACACTGTAACAAAAGACTCTCGGCATGGAACTTCTGTTTATACAGATCTCACAACCTTCTTCATAGAAATTCTGCTGAAACGTAGCTGCAAACAGTTTACGGTTGTGACTTAAATCCTGCAAAACATCAAATACCACGGGTCGCTTTCACTGGCAAATTATTGAAATGTTCAATTATTCCTAAAAACTGGGATAACAGAGCATGATGCAGAAATGAACGCTAATATTTGTACAGTATAGGTCTATATTTGTAAATATTAATACACTGTATTTTTGTTGGATTTTGATATTTTCTTTAATTAAAGGATTAATGTGGTTATCTATGGATTTATAGCATGTACTTATTTTATTACTACTTTGATCTTTGTTGGAAACATCATGGTGCTGTACTCAGCAATCAAATAACTACTAGTTATCTCTTGTACAGAAGGGTTGGGTATCAATATTGAAGGAAGCAAATGGGGATTTTGTCCAGTGAAAATCTTATTCTGGAAAGAACACTTTTGAATTCTGATTTATTATTATTTTTTTTGATTCTCCTTAATGTTAAAATGACATGTAGAAGCAGTTGCTTCAAAAGAACAGATAACTATAGAGCCCTAATGAGCAGGATTGGACTAGACTGGATGGAACAGATGTAACAGGAGCAGTTCAAGTATAGATCAAAACCATTGTCACAGAAAAGCTTAAGTATAAATATGCAGCTTTTTTCCACTTTTAAGAAGCAGCATCAAAACCACTTTAGCATACTGTCACACTGCTGATAACACTGGATGTAAATGCGATTTACTGCTCATTTATTTTTTAAATTTTTGTTCTGACTGGACCATATTGTAATTGACCAGATCATTGACTCTATAACTGAAAAGTATAATCATTGAGCTACTTAAAGAATATAATAGAGAAAAATGCCTCATCTTTAGCAATCTTAAAAGGTGTATACTGTATATCTTGCCTCTTAGAAAATTGTGTATGTAATTAAATATATTAAATGCACCATGATAATTGGGACTTCTTATTTAAATATTTTTTGGTCAAGAAGACCATAACATATTTATGTTTTTACATTTTCTTCAATGTAGAAGAAAAGTTAACCTAAGACACTGATGTCACAGTATCCATACAGGTGGTTTATGGATTTCTTTTCCAACACAGTGGAACAGTCTCAGGCCTGAGCCGATCCAGGGGACAGTTGCATTGCTCAAATGTAACAGAGGGATTACTCATAAACTCCCCTCTGTGTGAGCAGTTAATCAGGCTCTCTCCCTGTCTGAGCAGAATTACAACACTCTCGCCTGCCCACCTGCTCCCACCCAAAGCATGAATGACTTGCGCCACTAAAAGTTTGGCAAAGGTGTACCTACAAGACTCATGCCGTTGTCATGCGGCAACTCTGTCGCGCAAACGGCTGAACTTTATGCCTATTTGATTACTGTAGTTTCAGAAGAGTCCTGCAGAAATATGTCACCTGTTCCTTTTTCAAAAACATGACCCCAGCAGCTACAGCCCTTTTATTTCAGTGCTGGTAATTTTTATTGGTGCACCATGCCAAGTTAATCTTTTCAAGTGGAGTTGAAAATAAGATGAAAGATTATTGGGACTATTTTTCAAGTCTGGCTTTTGTTGTTTTTGTGTAAGGTGTATAACAAAAACAACATCCACATGATGAAGCTGTAAAGAACAAAGGTTTTGTTAACTTCACTGTATGACTCATCATAATATTAAAATAGTGACTCATCAACATTGTTTCAGAGGGTGTCAATGACACCAGGCAGCTCCACAGCGAGCATACCAACTGGTGGAGGGTATAAACAGCAACAAAGCATTAATGTGTTTGTTTCACTTATTCACTATTTCCTAATCGAACATTGAAATGAAATTACATTGTCTGGCGTTTCTCTGGTCCTAATAAAGCTGAAGTGTTTACACTTTAAAGGAACTCTGAAGTTTCTTTGTTGGGTGCTGTGCAAACTATTTATAAATATCTTTTAAGAAGCACAAAGACAAGACAAGCAAAAACTCCCCTGACGATTGTAAATAAAAGTAGCCTCCCATGGCTAAGACAATTCAACATCAAAGAAAAAAAAGAGTGAGTTTTCTCAAGTGGCAGATGGAGAGCCTCCCTCAACTAATCATAATTTTAGATAAAAAGGTTTCTCTAAAAATAAATAGCCAACTAGCTTTTTTTTTGCAGATCCGTGCTTGTCAAGGCCCCTTCATCATCTGTTACTGTTTGTAAATGATCAATAATTAATGGCTGAGGGTGCATGGTTGACACATGAAATAAAAACAACACTGGAATAAAGTGCTCTGCATATGATTACTGTACATTTTAGAAGACAATTGTAAGGTTAATCAAACTCTAATCCAGATCATAATGGTTACATAGAAACATCCTAACAGCAGTTATAATATTCAGGCTGTATTTTACTTCCTAAAACAACAAGATTCAAAGCCTGTGAGCAGCTGTACCAGTTGGTGTAGTATGTGTCATCTATTCAGATCTATTCAGAGTACATTTATGTTAAATTTGACCAACACAGGTTTTTTAACGCCATGCAGTGGCTATCATGAGTTGCCATACTGTGTGTCCACACACATCATTATATAATCCTGTATTTTATGCTTATGTTCTGGATATTTGATTTGACCCTTCTAAAGAATTGCAAAGATTCATCCTCTACAGACCTATTCTTGTTGTGGGTTTGCTTAGATATCACTTGTGTTACAACTGTGTGGGAGAGGTGATACTTAACAGAAGGGTTACAGCTTGAATTAAAAGTGTCAACATATTCTCATTATATTGACTTCTAGGAAGTGACAACTTGTAAAATGAGATAAATTTGTCATTGATCAAAAAGTGTTGGTGCAACATGAAAGGGCTGGGGGAGATAAAAATCATCAGAAAGGTTGGTCATCTTGAAACCATGAATATAATGTGGCAAAGAGTTTTTAAGATGTTTTTCTATGTACCATAAGGACGTTTGAATGGACAGAACTCATTTTCTCAAAGCGAAATATATGCTAAGATATATATATATATACTGTGTGTATATATATATATATATATATATATATATATATATATATATATATATATATATATACACAATGTTTATTCATTACTCATGTAATGAGTAATTCATTACTCATGTGTGCCATTAGTGAAATTCACAGCCATAATTATTTCAAAAACACAATCAGTAACTCTTTAAATTGCATAGTGTATATTTATTTACTCCCATGTACATGTTAACATGTTTAAAGATATAACAATTGAAATAAATAATGTAAGTGCTAGTGCCTTTATTAAAGCCCCTTCAATCAATTCAGAAGTGACTCTCGATGAAGGATTGCAACTCTACAGATAATGTTAAGACTCAACACAATAATGGCTGCATGTAAGGGTTGTAATTAGAGCTTTTAGAGTTCTCTCTCTTTCCCCCCCATGATTCTCTCTCTCTCTCTCTCTCTCTCTCTCTCTCTCTCTCTCTCTCTGTGTGTGTGACGGGCTCTGTGGAGTGAAGCAGCCTCAGAGGCGTCTGACATCCTCCAGTACAGACAGGTGCACCGCTGTAGTGATGCTACACCTCTCCAACTATTTACTAAAGTAGACTGCCCTTTGGAAAGAACCTGAACTATAACACACCTATTCACAAAACCGTTCGTTTTCCAAGGAGTGAACGGTACAGGGGCGCACTGTGCTTTTACGCATGGAAGTTGGAATCAGCCTAAATAAATTTACGCATGGCTGTGTCTCGTCTCTTCGGAAGATGCGTCCGGGCTTAGCTTCTCAGGGCGTCAAGAGCGGGAAAAAAAGTGAGCAACGATGCGGGGCACTGAGCTGCTCCTCGGTTACTTTCTGGTGAAAGTTATGGTGTGCAACGCGGAGGGCGAGCCGGGTCAGACCGTCGACGACTTCATGCTGGTGACCGGGTTTAACGACTCAAAGGAAGGGGATAGCGGAGTCACGGAGAGCCCGCACATTGAGGACAAGTGCCGCGGCTACTACGACGTGATGGGCCAGTGGGATCCGCCGTTCGTGTGCAGGACGGGCAGCTACCTGTACTGCTGCGGCACCTGTGGCTTCAGGTTCTGCTGCGCGTTTAAAAGCTCCCGGCTGGACCAGACCACCTGTAAAAACTACGACACCCCGCCGTGGGTGATGACAGGAAGACCACCAAAAGTGGACGTGTCGCTGGACACCGCAAAGGATAAAACCAACATCATTGTGTATGTCATATGCGGGGTCGTGGCCATAATGGCACTGATAGGAATTTTCACCAAGCTGGGTTTGGAAAAGATGCACCGTCCGCACCGAGAAAATATGTCAAGGTAGGTCATCATTTGACCAATGGTCGTGTGTGCAAAACAATTTGATCAAAAACAAGTCACAAAGTAACACGTTGTTTAGTATATACAACTAACACTATGAAAAAGAAGTTTAACTGCACGTTGAGTGATGGATTCAGTTGTAACACATTTCAGTTTAACATCAATTTCCTCCAGTTGGAGACAAGTTTGATGACACTTGTCATCGTTGCACATCCTGTCTGCCTAACAGTAAGTCACAAGCACATTTTAGTCAGTGTTACAGACAAAAGTGTGCTTTTTAAGTTTATTGCATTGTCCTTGGCCTGTTAAAATTGTCAGAATATTGCCAGTGATGTTGTGACTTTTTTTGTCCAAATATAATTCAGAAATTGAAGATGGTTAACACCAAAAATGGTTACATTCTAGTTTGGGCTGGGCAATTAATATGTCTATTTATCTTCAGCATGTTACAATTGAAACCAAGCACAAGGGCCGCTGTTGCACTGTTTTGGTAAACATATATTTTTTTCTGCAAATCAAATTCTGTAATGTATCACTAACATATACAATATGTATAGTTTGTTAAAAAGGCACTATGTGCTGACTTTTGGTTTTTGAATATATGTAAAAATGTTAAAGAATTGCACAAAATTGCATATGTCAGACATGTTTGTGAGCATCTAACACTTGCAGATAGTTAGTACACTCACTCTTTCCTTAAACACATCACACATATGCACGCAGAGAGGCTTATTACTCTCTCCTCAAGAGACAGATTTTAGGCTTAACAATGTCTGCCTGAGGAGGCACTGCCTTGTGATTGATGTTCTGTGAAAGAGCCAGCTAGTTGTCCTCCTTCAAAACAGGTGCCTGTTGTGTTCACAGACTGTTGTGTTGAGTTGTGTTGACACTGTACCATAATGAGTTAACTTGTACACTGTAATTTAGATAAGGTGGATTCCGAAGCAGCATAGAGTTTTTAATATAGACAATGTTACTTGAATCTGAGATGACACCTGTGACAAAAGTTAATTACACAGTAACTGGATGGTGCTGAACTTAAGCCAAAAATGATTTAGAAGTTAACAGGCCTTAGGACATACTGAGAATAGCTATCATAATCAACTTAAGTCCTGAAATGTATTACTGTATGCAGCCTAAAAAAAAATGTAAAAAAAAATGTCTTAACTATATCTTAACTATTTATCTCAGTGAGTCAGCACTTAAAGTTTGAGAAAATAATTTCAGATAAACATGACTTGCCGCAGCTGTTCTCTGTGAATTGAAAGAAAAAACTCAAAGTCTTGTTTTTGCAGTGCACTAGAAGTGTACTCAGGGTTTGGATCGGTACACTGTTGGGTGAGTGTAGCTAAAGGTGCGACATAGCACACTTTTGGTCACCCACAACCAATTCAGTTCAATTCAATTTTATTTATAGTATCAAATCATAACAAGAGGACATTTTACAGATAGAGTAGGTCTAGACCACACTCTATAAATTACAAAGACCCAACAATTCCAGTAATTCCCTGTTGGGTGTGGTGCTGCGAGGTACAATGTGCGATGGAAGCCCAGTATTCATGTTAAATGATGTTTTGACCCATCATTAGGCCCTGCAGTGGGTATCAGGTTGTGCCGTCATAAATCTACTGAGCCCTCTGACAAGCGACACCCTAACCTGACGTACAGTAAGCTGCCTTTAAATCCTACAATCCCACAAGCAAATGAAGCATGACCCAGCCTTATATCAACATTGTATCTGCTCAGGTTTAACTACAGTGGCTGGCCCAACTCACTTGGTAGTCAACCTCATCTGAATACCACGCTTCGCTCAGTTGTCCAACCACCAATGCTATGACAGTCTTACCAATAGCCACTAGTTAGCAACCCCTCTGGTATGAGAAACGTTTTATTAATTATGTCCCCTGACCTCTCTTACCGAAGAAAAGAACATGGTTTCAATATGAATTTTTGTGCGAGTGCAGGCGAGTCGACAGGGTCAAACTTTTAAGGTGCATTTATGAGAAGTGACACTCTGAAAGCCTTCAAAAACATTTGTATAATGTTGTCTGCGGCTTTGGTGGAAGATGTGTCCAGTTTGAGAAAATAACTGCGATGATGTCATGGTGATGTCATGCGGGCTATGTCGAATTGGGGTAGAGACTTTTTTAACAGAAACTCTGCGTTAATAACTTGAGATGCGGAGAATGACAGATATGGTGATTTATGAGGCAGAAAGGGTCTAAAGAAAGACTATTTAGTAGTAACAACAATGAAATGGCTACTATGAGGACTAATATTGATACACAGGAGTCTTAGCTTTCCAGTCAAAACCAATTTATGCAACTCCAGGGATCCACATCCAAATGTGTGCATCCAAATATGCACACATATTCATATACACTACACCATAATCGCAAACGGTCCCGTGGTCCTTTAAGGGTTAACACTGGTCTGACACTCCAGCCCAATTGACTGGATAGGCCATCGGGAGTACTGGAGGATTTCCCGTTCCGGTCTGGGCCTGCCGCAGTTTGTGTTCCTGTCTCCTGATTTTTGTTTACCATGAAGATAATCTTTCTCCACCCTTAACCAAATAAATAACCTGTGTAGACTTTGAGGTGGCAGATAAACTGTCACATGGGTTATTTCATGGGACACAGACAAATGCTTTACTTTGTCTTTTAGGAGGACTTGTTGCACTGATGGCCCACACTGAATCTGTACTTGTTTTCTACTGAAAAATGTCCTCTCTGAGATTGTTCTTCATCTTTCCAGAGCTCTTGCACATGTTATCCGCCATCCTGCCTCAGAACATACGGACGACATTGGACTTGGCCAGCACTATGACAACATACAAACCAGAGTCACAGTTAACAGTCTCCGTAAGTACTGACATCAGCAGCACACAACACTTAGCAATATACCTACAAAAAAGCCCCCCCCCCCCTCCACAATCCTGCTGGTGAAGCAATTAGTCATGCCCTCAGCAATCACTTAACATATACACTAATTACCACCGACAACCTAGAGCTCTGCTTCTTAGCCAATACTTACTGTATGCAATGGCCTCAAACATTATATTCCACGCTCATTCTGTAGGTCATCAACACCAATACACACCCACACAGATGTGCACCGACAGAAAAGATTTCTTATTAATGCTAACCTGCTTACTGCCTTGACAGTTCCAGTCAATAAAGATCACACAGAAATGGCACCTCATATTACAAAAAAAATGTTTTAAAGTTATTTGGCTAAATTGAGGATAAACTACTGATTAGGTATACAGTGCTGTATAGTGAAATAATTACACCTTACATTCTGTACAGTTGAAGTTAGAGGCCAACGAATCAACAAAATAATTAATTGAGCCAGGTTATGATTTAGTCTTCAGTTACAGTATAAAAATAATTAGAAAATTAATAATTTACATTAAGTGATATACTGATATCCCGTATTCTAGATGCTTCTCAAGATGTCACATTTGAGTGCAGATGCAAATCAATATCAATGATTATTCACATGATATGGAAAGCCAGAAGTTTGCATGTTCTCATTACAACGTAGGAGTTTAGGAGGTGATTTCGCTGAGTAGTTTGGAAGGTTTGCTAATTAGTGAAAACACCTGGTGTAATCTGTGGTTGGAATGAAAACCGGCCTGTTGTAGGCACACTGTACATGGCAGATGACCGCCTATTTCAAATGACCTCATCATACATAGCCAGGCTTTAGTGGCACAAATATTTAAGCATTTTTAATGAACCGACTGTCTGTAATTAATTAAAATGTACTTTTATAATTTAAATATATGCAAACTTTTATTACAAATCAAGAAAATGCAATCCACAATGTCTAGATGCAAAATAAATCTCAGATTTTGCAAAATTACAAGCATAAATGATCTTAAACCCTAAATTTCCAGGCAGTCAAGACAGACTGACAGTTTTCTACATGTGCTGTTTAACTTAAACCTAAATGTGATCTTTTACCATTACTGCCACAAGGCTGTGCTTTATGTCACCTTTCAACTTTGTATTCACATTTTACCATCCTATCACATTTACTATAAATATTACTGAAGTGAGAAATTCAATTTAACTTCAAACATAACTAACCTCAGACATTCTATTTTAAGAGCTAGCTGTAATTCTTGTTTTAAGTGAGCTTATTTTTTTACTCCCTAAAATGAGCTGAGGTAAGGTGTCAGCACTGACATGATAATAATTAATCATTCTAAAATCAGAGCGCTTTCTTTCCTACCTTGCCTCCTCACAGAATAATTGTAATTTCATTAAAAACCAGCCAACACGTTAGGACAGATCTTCTGAAAGAGATACTGTATGCTATCTTTGGTATACTATGTTCAGTATTATAATTTTAGAAGATTACTTTTGTATGATGGATAACTTCCAGTTGATGGGCTGCACTAGTTGCTGTGAAACACCTTAGACAAGCACTTTTACAGTATAAATGTTAAAAAAGATTTATGTTTTATTCAAGTTGAAAATTTGCTATTTAATTCATATATTACTACACTAAAGAAAAGAATGATGTAGCTCTCAATTGTTTGGTGACCTTGGACGTGGAGAGCCAGGGCACAATGTGCTGGCTGCTGTATCTTACAGGGATGTATGGGAGGGGTTCTGGGTAATAGAGTTGATGACAGCACAGGGATGATTGTAGTTTTCCTGACAGCAATCCTTACAAGGTTACAAGGGGTGAGGTGATATTTCTTGCCACATGGATCCGTCCTGTACTTGTCCTCCCCAGATGTGCTTTCTAGTGGCAGGTGTGACTATGCCCTTGCTATATTAGTCACTGTATGTTATTGCCTGTCAAAGATAACAAAAATGTGTTCGACTGGACTATGAGCTTTCATTCTCCTCAAGACACCAGTGTTACAATTTTTGTGAGATGGGCTTCTTCTTTGGCTACCAGTACTATCATGTTCATGTCCTGCTGGCCATGTGCACACGGGGTAATTGTGAAGTGTGGCCTCTTTTTACTCCAGGCAGTCAACCAGAGAGAACAAAGTCTCTGTGACAGTCCATTTCCTCACTGCCAGATAGAAATGTATTTCAGCAGCATTACCTCTGACAGCAGCTGAGAAATTGCTACCAAACGTAGAGTCTACCTATGGTTCTATTTTACACCTGCCATATACTGTACTCTGAACTGTATAATGAAGCCTCAAATCTTTAAGGAGATAATTACAAACTGACAATAAAGAGAGCCTGAAATTTTTTTGGGATAGAGAGTTGTTTCACTCCTAGTCTCGCATTGCCAGACCTATCTGCACAGCGCTGCGGAGGAAGGTCTGGCTAGTCCACGCAGCATTCCTGGACAAACTCGGCTCTTTTTATTGGCATTTCTTTAAACCAATCACAATCGTCTTGGGCAGAGCCAAGTGCCTGATGCAGTTATGGTGCCTCTGCAAAATAGCCTCAGGAAGGAACTTGTTTTGGTGGAACATGTGCACGTAGGGAGGCGAGCTCTGGAATAAAATGGCTGTGGAGTGTGTGATGAGAATTTTACTCAAAAAAAAAAGATAAATATAATTTGATTGTCAGTTCTAGCTCGGAGGATGTGTCCCGAATCGACCAGAGTTTAGAAAGCGGAAGGTAAGGGACATCCGGCCAAAAATGAGGGGCATCCGGCGGAACCGGAACTATCCCGTAAATGAGAAATCGTCAATATAGACTATTTCACTATTAATAGTTTGTGAAATGAGAAAGTGACTATGTTAAAATTAGATTTTTACCTTCCATTTTCATTTTACTGACCAATTCAACTTATTTTTTAATAGTTTAACATTTAACCAAGTGTGCAAACGTAATTTGTGGGGACCTGTGTGAAGAAATATGTGTATAAGTCATTATTGCTCTTATATAAACAAATGCGGGTTAATTTAAAATTAAAATTCTCGTCTTTCTCTACATTTGTCTACATGGGGCGGCATTAGCTCAGTCCCTGGGGACCTGGCTTGGGAACCAGAGGGTTCAATTCCCTGCACTGACCATATGCAGCATTGGTGTGATAAATGTAGAGGTGCACATTTCCTTCTTCTTATTGTCTTATTAGCTGTATCAGATTGTATCTGACTACTGGCGTCAATACAGCCAAACTCTTTTAGATAATTAAAATACTTTGACTGATACTTTTAATGCCGTTTGGGTAAAAAAATTGACACTGGTCAGGACATGTGTCTGTGGTCGTTACAATTAAAGAAGAAGAATGAGATGCTGTATGAACTTGTTAATTTTATGTGAACAAACTATTACCGTATTTTCAAACAGCATGAATTACTCTTTCAAAGTAATGATCAACTTAATAATGGACTCTGTACTCTAATTGCTTTATAATAATAACATCACCCCAAAAATGAAGTATTTTATGTGCACACTTTTTTTTCAAATAAAAGCTTGTCCACAAATGACGTAAATCAATTATTCTTACTTAATTAATAATTAGGTTCATTTATGTGTCTGAAAATATGTTTTATCAAACAATGTACATACGTTTAAGTATAACTTAGATCAGCTGAAAACTATGAATAATGCACACATACAATTTTAATGTAGTGTTTGAGTTTCAGGAGTCTGACAGAAATGGAACAATATAGACCTTTTTCACGGCAGACATGTTGACATGTCATAGTAGGAAAAGCACAGGTGTATTCAAAACCATTAATGATGGCTGCATTCCACTTAGGAGAGGCCCTGGTATTGTTCATGCTGACTCACTGAAACAGCTTACTGGGGCACTTGATGGAACTGAGCCATTGTTAAGGTTATCAATTTCAGCTGTGCTTTTCCTACTATGACAAGTCAAAATGTCTGCTGTGAAAAAGATCCATTGACTCGGAGATAAAAGAATATCATCACTAACTTGAAAGTAGGCTGCCTGTAAATAAGAGCGCCCTTCTCCATGTACCATTTATTTTGGGGCATACAGCTCCCAAAATACTCTTAAATCTTTTATGAGTTCCAGGGTGGTGTCTGTGTCTGGAGTGTTAACTCGCTTATTTCCAGCAACAACCATGGAGTCTTTAACCTTACAAGTCTCCAGAAGTGTCCTACTTTTTTTTTCAGCAGCTGACATAAAAGTTGTGACTTTGACAACAGTACAAGCACAATGACACTCTGTCAACACGCAGTCAGATAAACACTAAAGAGGTATAAAAAAGTACATATCAGCACTTCAGTTTAAATTGAGTTTGGCATCCTGAAAATAGCAAAGTTGCACCAGATGTTCACAAAAGCACTGTCCTTATTTATTAACTGCAGTGAAATCTTAGACTATGATTTACCTTCGGTGGCGCGGCTTCTTTTTTTTAATATAATGGGATACCCTGACGTTGACTGTAGTATCAGATAAGTGCAATGGGGGGCGACCTCTGGCTTACCCAGTAGAATGTGCAGTCCATGTAAGCTGAGTCCTTGGCAGCGGCCCGGGTTTGATTCCGATTTGCTGCATGTCGTCCCCCTTCTCTCACCCCTTTCCTGTCTTCAAGCTATCCTGTCAATTAAAGGCCATAAAAAAAGATAAGTGCAATGGTGACCACACACAATGCTAATGGCTAATCACCCTATTTATACATTGTTTTCTATGGTTTAATGAGCTCATCTGAAAGAAAGAACACTACATTTGATCTATACGTTTTATCATTTGGTTTTTAACAAACATACTGTATGTACTCCACATTTCCTTAAAAGCAGTGTTAACCATGTATTATCCTGGTTCAGTAAATTACAAGTGAAGTACATTATATGTATTCTATGAAAGCACATCTAATTTGACTTTTAGCTTGAACAAGATCACATTGAATGAGAGCCTGTGTGCATGGCCCACTTACGATGTATTGTATAAAAGTGAAACAGGTCAACAAGCCCAGAAAGGAACCTGACAAGGTAACACCGATAGATTCGATGCAGATATTTCCTGTTACATTTTTTGAGAATTTGGTTACTTTTGTTAGTAAAGCATTTTTAAAAGATTCAATGAGGGTTTATGAAGACAAATCCATCACTGAGTTTAATATCTTATCTGTACACGACGTGAAAGTGCTGTGCTGTTTTTCTCAACTTCAGTTGATAATAAGGCCTTCAATAAAACTGGATAACACAGAAGTTTGTTATAAATACAGCCTTATCATAAGAAGAACACAGTAGCACCTTAAATTACCTCAAAATCTGATTTTACTCATAACATTACCTCCTTGAGGTGTGGTAGAGAGAAATAATTGTCAAAGCTGTCCTCTGCATCATTTCATGAGACAGCATTGATAATTTGAGACTTTCCAAATTAATTAGCACAGTAATAAAGTTTCTTGCTGACCAGTTGGGAATAAGAGCCTAATTAACCTATTTTCTGTATTAATGATCTGTTTTTACCAGACACATTCTAGACCAAGAACTAGTAGACTCAAAATTTAAAGTCTGTAAACTTGAACTATTAACAACGGCTGTGAGGAGTTGATGGACATCTTTTATGTTCATATTCAAGTTATTGGTGCTGGACATACAGTAGTTTATAACTCCTCTCAGTCAGATTAAATTAAAAGGAAACAATTAATATCAACAGAATGAGTGTGGATTCACAACCTGATTACATTTAAAATAACCATCATCGTGATTTTGTAAGAGGAGCAGCTTTAAAGGAGTAAGTTATTAAAGGACAAATCCAGCGTAAAATGAACCTAGGGGTTAATAACACGTGTACCGAGTCGACCGTTCTCTGTGATATGTTTTCATTCAAACCACTAATTAGCTTATAACGCTAGTCGTTGGGGCAAGGGTAAAGTAAAAAGAAATCACTACAGTCACGACCAGTCGAACGACGAACGCCATGCAACCAGTAACCAGTAACGTAGCTCAAGCACAGCGTATATCGTTCGACTGGTTGTGACTGTTTTCCCAAGATGGCGCCCACCTGTATACGTGAACGGTACTGTCTTTCTAAACTATCTTTTTAATAAACTGTCTGTACACTTACAAATTTCAATGCTTCGGTTTACATGTAGGGACCCTCATTATGCTACCCTGGAAGTGTGGTCCTATTTTGAGCCTTGTTAGTGGTATAGAAATAGCGATTTCTTTTTACTTTACCCTTGCCCCGACAACTAGCGTTATAAACTAATTAGGGGTTTGCGATAAAACTGCTCACATTCGATACGCATGGAAACATATCCCAGAGAACGGTTGACTTGGTACACGTGTTATTAACCCCTAGGTTAATTTTGCGCCGGATTTGTCCTTTAATGATAAAAGCTATCCGCATCAACTATTGGTTCATCAACATGTATCTCTCAGATATATATATATATAACACACATGCAGCAGTCTTCCTGTGAATTGTTAGTTCCAATAATCTCCTCAAGAGAAGACACTGAACATCTGTTTGCTCTGTCGTACCAGAAGGCAGGGGGCCAGTCTCTTTGCTGTGCACCCCTTAATTTACCAGATGTCTACTGTAGGATTAGTACAGTTTCACCAAGAGCAGTCATGACACTCCAGCTGGGTCCCCAGAAAAGCCTACTTAAGGGAAAGTGACACTACTATTCTACAATTCTAGCTTCACATCCATCCATCAAGCTGATTTATATCCTGGGATCACGTAACAGTCCCTTATAGTGTTTTTCCATGACATGGTACCTGCTCTACTCTACTCTACTCTGCTCGACCGCTGTGCCCCGTCCTCCATTTTCTATTGCAGATTTAGTACCGCCTCATGCCTGAGGCTCAGTGGCTGGTCGTCATAGCGACGCCGCAGGAAACTGCCGTGACCTAACGCAACACACACACAGAACGTCGAAGGTGTGTTGTTTTTTACTCTCGCCATGTGTCTGTTGCCATAGCCAGAAGACAAATTTTGTTTCAAAAGAAGCTGGAGGCAGCAAAAAAACCCACTGCTGGCTAAACTATTTAAAAATGGCGGTTTTGTTCAGGACACCCTCGTCTGTCGCTAGCAATAATGACGCAGTGATTAGTGACGATTCTCTCTGACTAATCAGTAGTCTGCAGGTTTTCACGTCACCTTTTGGTATCGTCTCAGCTCGCTTGGAACCTGGACAGAGGTGGTACTAAAAAAAAGTACCTTTAGGGACTTTTTTTCGTAATGGAAAACCAAAAATGACGAGTAGAGTCGAGGCGAGTCGAGCAGGTACCATGTAATGGAAAAACGCCATTAGGGAAAACCAAGTTGAAATGAATAATTGTATTTTTTTAATCATTTATTTAAACAAACAATAAATAATTCATCACATCTTGTATTAGCTAACGCAAATGGTCATATACAAATTTGAACATATTACCTCAGCGATTAAAGGGAATTTGTCACTGCAAACAACAGAAACACTGAATTTTTGCATTAACTTCTTGTGTTTTCCCTCCTTTAGATAGCAACCACATAAACAACGTGGCTCAAGCATCAACTTTGATAACACAGCTTTACCCGGCTGTGGGACACATTACCAGCCCCTATGAACAACAGACGCCTGTCAAGGATCTCAACAAGTATGCCACGCTCAAGGCTGTGGGTAAGGTTTGATCTGATTAAGTATCCTCTATAAATAAAACATACTAATCAGGTTTACCCTGCATCATGTATAGAGAAGTGTCAAGGTTTAACTGAGTGAACCATGATCAACATCATCTATATCTGAGTAATCATTAGATTTATACGTTAATGAGGAAAAAATCTATCTGAAACGTTTTATGGAATCCCAGTAAAATTAAATGTGGTTTATTTTGAGTAAAACATTGATTGTCTCAACAGACAAAAAACACAATATTAAAATGTTCTGCTAGCTGCAGTAATAAGTGCATCTCTCTCTTTATAGCTTGGCATTAAAATGATATAAGACAATGTTGCTTTGGCCATTTTTCAGTCTTTTATTTATCTACTTCAGATGCAGCAAGGATCCTATTTACACAACACATGGTGTAAGATATGTACTTATGTACAAAATTATATTTTTCTTTAAATAGGAACCCAGTTGGTTTGAATCTCCATCAAATCTCTAGCTGACAGAAAACGTTGTCAGTTAATCCATGGTCCATCATTGCCAACAGAGAGGGGAACTGAAAGTTTATTTATAGAAGCAAGATTGTTGTCCTTCTCATGTGCTAATTTTGGAAAGTCTGCAGCAAGTGCCTGGATAAATGCCTGGGCATTTGAAACAAGAAATAACAGAAAATACCAAAATAGTATCATCAAGATGATGCTAAATGATTTTTCAAAAGCCTGTTTGTAAAGTACGTCAATAAAAATACATTCCTGCAAATCATAAAATGAAATGGAAAGTGTAGTGTAAAATAAGTACCCCTTTTATGTGCATTATGGAAATAGTATGTGTTTTGTGAGCTCATATTAGAAAAACTAATAACAGCCAACAGGTGATGTTGACAGTCTATGTTATGGTGGAGCACATATGTTCAGGCACGCCTCCAAAATGTAGAGTGAAGTAATTGATATTCCACTGCTTTTCATGTTGATTTCTGATGCATAAATAATCATCACAGCCATTTCAAAGAACAAATAGCCTTACATTTAACTGACCTTGATTTTGGCCAACCGTCATCTCTGCCTGTGTGCATAACTTTTGAAAGTTTGCAGAGAAAAAACTAATGGAATAAATGTGCAGAATCAAAGTGTGGAGTGAAGGTATTTGTGGATCTGTATTTGATGCTATTTAGCACAGTGAAACAGGAGTCTTTTTATAGATTAATCAATTAGCTGTGGCCATGGAAGGGATGACAGCTATCAGCATGCGTGTAGTATGTCCAATCACATAAAACAGCTCACTCTCTTTGTGATTCACACAACCGTCAAAAAAAACTGATCACGAGGGAAAATAAAAATAGAGCAAATCTTAGCTAATGAGACTGGGGACAGGAGACAATCAGGAGCAATCAAAACATAAATGAGTTGGGGAGTGGTGATTAGATGCAACTATACTGTACACGGTGAGCCATGTGAGCCCATGTGGTCCTAATATATGTGTTCATCTACCCGTACTGATTAGGGTTTTGCTGAAGTAGCTACTGTAAAGGATATGCTGCTCATCACTACATCTCTTTTCTGTACCATGAAATGAGACAAAGAGCGCAGCCACAGCTTGCTGCTGATGAAGAGACCACATTAATGGTCATCTGGTAAAAAATGTCTAAAATGTTAGAAAATACTAATACTGGAGCATGGTGTGCTCCGGTTAATTAGTGCTCAAGTGAATACTGTTTTCATACATTGTAGCACCTGATTGGAGACATAAAATCCCACTGCAGTGTTTTTTTTTTGTTTTTTTTTAGCAAATTACAGCAGCTGATTATGGCAAGACAAATACCAAAAGACAAGATGTTGTGTGCAGTGATCTACTGGCATACCACCTCAGCCTTACTGATTTCCCAGTGTTGTTCTAAAACAATTTTGTAAACTGGAATATCAACAAATATTCAGTGAAATTGGAGTATAATTATTAACTGACCTCTCACACAATATATTTGCATTTTTTATATTAAATGTAATTTTACGTAATAGCTGACAGGAAGGCATAATGAAGAAATATATTTAAGCATGTTCTGGTTGTGTGAAGCTACTACAATTTAGTGAACACTATTAGCAGTGTACACTACATTACTGTGCACCAAGGACATCATTTCCACTGGGGATGGGGATAACGTGATGTAATGACATGTTAATGGGTGATGTGGCCAGTGCTTAGCAGACTTTCTATGCGCTGGGTTTCGCCTATCATGCTGCCCCAACTTGTTGGTGGAGGTTGTTAGCGCTGTATGCAGCCCAAAAATGAATACCTGCAGACACTCACAGAGCCGATAAAGTACCTCCTCTTCCTCTGCTTTTGCTTTTTCAGATGAAAAGTTGTCTCTAGCCTATATTAGTATTAGTAATTAGTAATAGTGTGAACACTATTCCAGCCAAATAGCAATAGCCACTTTCGATATTGTGCAAAGGACAGGGGAAAGGCTAGGGATGTAAAAAGCAGTGGGAGCAAGATGGACGGCAAAAAAGGAGCACTGATTGGAGGGGTGTATTTGTTTGGGTGTTTAGTTCATATATCAACAGTCTTTCTCCAGTGTAGCTGGAACTAAAAATACAGGTTAAATACAGGTTTATACATATACCTGTGTATGTTTGCGCGCACACACACACACACACACACACACACACACACACACACACACACACACACACAGAGAGGACACAATGCAATGACCAATGAAGGGAAACATGACAAATAACTATCATGTGTTTATCTGTATTTGTTAGCAGAGAAAGCTAATGGCAGCTTCTACAGCCACCGGCGGCAAGTGATTGAGATGACATCCAAGGGCAGCCTTCCCATGGAAGCTGTGGAAATGGAGCCAGAGCCGAGTAATCCTTACAGCCCACCTAGACAGCTGTCTGTAAAGCAGAATGGACACAAGTACAAAAGCCCCAAGAGCCACAGCTCCCAGCTGCTGTCCTACAGCTCCAACACTGCTGCCAGCCCGGGGCGGCTAAGATCCTGGGAGAGCAAGGACATGCTGGGACTCCGACAGAGCTATGGCCAAAAGAAACTCTGCATCATAGAGAAGGAGCTGCACACCACTCGCTACATGCCCCCACAACCATACTTTGTCACCAACAGCAAAACAGAAGTGACAGTATGAGGGACTGTCTAAGCACCAGGCTTAAAAGCAGTCTGCATTTAGGGAAGGCAGTCGCTGCTGACTGTAGGTGGTGTTGTAAGAAATCAGCATGGACTATAGTATGTGCAGTTGTGCATGTGATGGGCAGCATTTAAGTTGCCACGTAAAGGTGAAGTGTACTGTAACAGGACTCAGTATCAATCACTGTTTCTCAGGAGGGCACAGTGATGAATCATTGATATTCATAATAATAATCCAACTGCTAAAACAAAAGTTACATAACTCATATATAATAGTGGTGAGACATGTGACACTTACAGTACTGTTGTCAGTATTTACTGAGATATCAATGGACCTTGACATTTAAGTATAGTATATCTATCCATCCATCCATCCATCTTCGTCCGCTTATCCGGTGTCGGGTCGCGGGGGGAGCAGGGAACCCCAAACTTCCCTTTCCCGAGCAACATTAACCAGCTCCGACTGGGGGATCCCGAGGCGTTCCCAGGCCAGGTTGGAGATATAATCCCTCCACCTAGTCCTGGGTCTTCCCCGAGGCCTCCTCCCAGCTGGACGTGCCTGGAACATCTCCCTAGGGAGGCGCCCAGGGGGCATCCTTACCAGATGCCCGAACCACCTCAATTGGCTCCTTTCGACGCAAAGGAGCAGCGGCTCTACTCCGAGCTCCTCACGGATGACTGAGCTTCTCACCCTATCTCTAAGGGAGACGCCAGCCACCCTCCTGAGGAAACCCATTTCGGCCGCTTGTACCCTGGATCTCGTTCTTTCGGTCATGACCCAGCCTTCATGACCATAGGTGAGGGTTGGAACGAAAACTGACCGGTAGATCGAGAGCTTTGCCTTCTGGCTCAGCTCTCTTTTCGTCTGGCGTGCGATAAATTGAATGTAATACCGCACCCGCTGCGCCGATTCTCCGACCAATCTCCCGCTCCATTGTCCCCTCACTCTCAAACAAAACCCCAAGGTACTTGAACTCCTTCACTTGGGGTAAGGACTCATTCCCTACCTGGAGTAGGCACTCCATCGGTTTCCTGCTGAGAACCATGGCCTCAGATTTAGAGGTGCTGATCCTCATCCCAACCGCTTCACTCTCTGCTGCGAACCGATCCAGTGAGTGCTGAAGGTTGCAGGCCAATGATGCCATCAGGACCACATCATCTGCAAAGAGCAGCGATGAGATCCCCAGCCCACCGAACCGCAACCCCTCCCCACCCCGACTACGCCTCGATATCCTGTCCATAAATGTTGCAAACAGGATTGGTGACAAAGCGCAGCCCTGGCGGAGGCCAACCCTCACCTGAAACGAGTCTGACTTACTGCCGAGAACCCGGACACAGCTCTCACTTTGGTCGTACAGAGATTGGATGGCCCTGAGAAGAGACCCCCTCACCCCATACTCCCGCAGCACCTCCCACAGTATCTCCCGGGGGACCCGGTCATACGCCTTTTCCACGACCAGGACGGAATCCGCATTGTTCCTCTTCAATCTGAGGTTCGACTATCGGCCGAACCCTCCTTTCCAGCACCTTGGAGTAGACTTTACCAGGGAGGCTGAGAAGTGTGATACCCCTGTAATTGGCACACACCCTCTGGTCCCCCCACCCCAGTCTGCCACTCCTTTGGCACTGTCCCAGACTTCCACGCAATGTTGAAGAGGCGTGTCAACCAGGACAGCCCCTCCACACCCAGAGCCTTGAGCATTTCTGGACGGATCTCATCAATCCCAGGGGCTTTGCCACTGTGGAGTTGTTTGACTACATCAGTGACTTCCACCTGGGAAATTGACAATGATCCCCCATCATCCTCCAGCTCTGCCTCTAACATAGAGGGCGTATTAGTCGGATTCAGGAGTTCCTCAAAGTGCTCCTTCCACCGCCCTATTACCTCCTCAGTTGAGGTCAACAGTGTCCCATCCTTACTGTACACAGCTTGGTTGGTTCCCCGCTTCCCCCTCCTGAGGTGGCGAACAGTTTTCCAGAAGCACCTTGGTGCCGACCGAAAGTCCTTCCCCATGTCTTCTCCGCCCCTTGAGGCACCTAAGACCCTAAAACCACAGCTCCTCGCCGCAGCTTCAGCAATGGAAACTTTGAACATTTTCCACTCTGGTTCAATGCCCCCAGCCTCCACAGGGATGCACGAAAAGCTCCGCCGGAGGTGTGAGTTGAAAGTCTGTCGGACAGGGGCCTCCTCCAGACGTTCCCAATTTACCCGCAGTACCCGTTTGGGCTTACCAGGTCTGTCCAGAGTCTTCCCCCACCCCCTGACCCAACTCACCACCAGATGGTGATCAGTTGACAGCTCCGCCCCTCTCTTCACCCGAGTGTCCAAAACATACAGCCTCAGATCAGATGAAACGATTATAAAATCGATCATTGACCTTTGGCCTAGGGTGCTCTGGTACCAGGTACACTTATGAGCATCCCTATGTTCGAACATGGTGTTTGTTATAGACAATCCATGACTAGCACAGAAGTCCAACAACAAACAACCACTCTGGTTTAGATCAGGGAGGCCGTTCCTCCCAATCACGCCTCTCCATGTGTCTCCATCATTGCCCACGTGCGCGTTGAAGTCCCCCAGCAGAACAATGGAGTCCCCCACTGGAGCCCCATGCAGGACTCCAGTCAAGGTCTCCAAGAAGGCCGAATACTCCGAACTCTTGTTTGGTGCATATGCACAAACAACAGTCAGAGTTTTCCCCCCCACAACCCGCAGGCGTAGGGAGGCGACCCTCTAGTCCACCGGGGTAAACTCCAACGCAGCGGCGCTCAGCCGGGGGCTTGTGAGTATCCCCACACCCGCCCGGCACCTCCCACCCTGGGCAACTCCGGAGAAGAAAAGAGTCCAACCCCTATCCAGGAGTGTGGTTCCAGAACCGAGACTGTGCGTAGAGGTAAGCCCCACCAGATCTAACCGGTAGCGCTCCACCTCCCGCACCAGTTCCAGCTCCTTCCCCCACAGAGAGGTGACATTCCACGTCCCAGGGCCAGCGTCTGCTGCCCGGGTCTGGTCCGTCGAGGCCCCTGACCTTCACTGCCACCCGTGTAGCAGCGCACCCGACCCCAGTGGTTCCTCCCACAGGTGGTGGGCCCATGGGATGGAGAGGGAGTTGAGTATATCATTTCTTTTAAAAGGAACATTTTCCACCTTGTCTAATTAGTGTTGATGGTAAATGTAGTCAATTCCTGTGTGTGCTATATTGACCGAGAAAGCTGAGTTCTTCTGCTCATGGGGCCGTGTCGGCAGTGCCTACATGTACCAGGATTCATTGTGTGCATGCTACTGATGCCCAGCCAAAACATAGTGTAGCCAAGTTGTGCCTTTACTTTGGCAGGTAATAAAAAAAAAAACAGAGGCTCTGTAGTCCGAACCAACGTAAACCAAGACGGCAACAATTCTTTATTTTCCACATTGTCAACGGCAGCGCATTACAGCTTTACTACTTCCATTTTTACCTTTCTCAATAAAAGCCCAACTTAAATTCACTCAGCATTTCACTAATTGGCAATTCAACAAAATAGCTTACAATAACATCAGGTGATGAAACTACTCACTCAACTAATCAGTCCCTCCAGGCTTTCGTGGCCTTTTTATGAGATTGTTGCAGGCCAAAATGCTCGATTTTGCATATACCTGTTGTTACGATGTCTTTTGTAACAACATATATAATGGTATAATTCTTTAAAAATAAAAAGGAAACTTATTTCAGGGAGAATAAAACTACTCTGGGCTGAGTTTTCCTAGAAACCTTACCTAAAAGGCTCAGGATGATGCAAATGTTGGTATAATATAAAAATGACTGGATTTATGACAAAAAATAATAATTTATTGAATTAATCAAATTTGAACATAACTGTCAAGTGGCTTGTTGATCTTTACATTGTTAGTTAATTTCCTATCCTGGCCTGGGCTGGGACACACATTCATACGGTTTGATAAAGTAAAGTTACTTATTGAACTTTAAATTATCATTGCACTTACAATAACGAGCGTAGCTGTCCTCAATTTAAGTCATCCTGTACATCTCCTCTTCCTGCATCCACCGTGTGTGTTGTGTGTGTGTGCGTGCATCAGTCGTGGGGGGAACTGAGCAGCCCCGCCAGCTGCAGATAGCCGACAAGATTGAAACCGCAGCAGCTTTCAGCGACTTTAGAGTGAAAAATCGTTACAGTGTACGTTGATGTTAAAATATATAAAATTTGGCAGGTCGGTCTGAAATGTTTTGCAGGTTCTTTCGCTGTATGTTTTGTTGGTAAATGTGAGATGTTCGAGTCACACACGTCTCGTCTTCATATCAGAAACAAGGAAATGAATTTGGCGACGTACGTCAACCCGTTCTCACTCCCGCTTGGTCAGGGGCTCTCAGCGTCACATACTGACGCAAAGTCCGGCACGTGGGACTGCTGTGATTGACAGTTATTTGTCAAATTTGCGGTAAAGTTGCGGTGATTGCTCAAAATTGTGAGTCGCGCCAAATTCACAGTGATTGGTTGAATTTGCGTGAATTGTTGCAATCGCGAATTCCTGGAGGGACTGACTAATGGTCATCTGCCCTCTCGACCGTGCTGGTCTTTGTTGTCTTTTCCAGTTTATCTACGGAATCCTGAAGAAATCTCGAGCACACCTCAAGTGAGGAGTAAAACTTGCATGCATAGTAACACACACAGGCTCTCTCTGGGTTGGCGTCTGAGACAGCATCCAACAAAAAGTGCCCACGTGGTTGGCAGCAGCTCAGGTTCTGGAGGGTCCCCGCATCTCTACCTCTCTCCGCTGCATTTCTTCGGCCGTATACTGTGGCTCAAATAAATACGGCTGAATATCAAAAACACTGTAAAATGTATCCTCGTTCATAACATCCTTTGCAATCATATTTTCAAATACCATTTTCACTGTTGGAAATGTAGCAATAAGTTTGCAATACAAGCAAAGAGAAGAGAGAAGTTATGTTTTTAAGCAACATTTAGAGTACGTCCCTTGGCTACCTGGAGGCAAAATCCAAGCTGAAATAGCCTGTAGTTCTTCCTTGCCTCCAACTACGTCACTGTCACGTCACGGGATTCAGGAAGAACAGATTGTGCAGCTGCGAACTGCAGTATTCTTGGTCAATATAACACGCACTGAGGAATGAATTGTTTCAATACAACCTACATTTATCATCAACACTGATCATCCACATAAAAAGTGGCACATTTCTATTTTAAATCAACTTTGTCTAAATGAGAAAACCTTCCTTATGTATCTAATCAAGGTTGAGTGGCCTGTGATTAATTGGCTATTGATGAAATGCTTTACTGGACAATTTATATACAGTATACTGTTAATATTTAAAAGGGGGGGCACTGCTATGTTGGATCAAGTGCAGTACTCAGGAATGATACAGTACATTTAAGATGAATTACCTGAATAGTTTTAACCAGCCCAAATTCTAGCTATTTTGTTTGTGTATTTATTTATTTAAAATGGGAGATCTAGTCATCCTCAGTATATCACAAAAGTTTTTCAGGAAGAACACAGTTACAATTAAATGAGGATTACTGATGTTTTGAGCACACTTTGTTAAAGTTGATTTATCAGCTAAAGATTAAGACCCTAATCTCTAAATTATAATCTAACTCCAAAATATTACTTACATTTGTATTGGCATACAAAATGTCTAAAGTCCAACTAAAAAACATGAGTGATATCAGTTGGTCACACACAATTGGCCATGGCCAATGGCCATGACTATAACTGAATTAAGAACTGTATTCATTTAAGAAAAAGACTATGAGACATACATGTTGTCCAAATGTAAGTTATTGTTTCCAAAATGCTCTGCGCTGCATTCATTTTGAAGAGATTTATAAGCTAAGTCTATCATTCAGTATTTCTGAAATATAGAATAATCTAAAGTCTGTGAAAGTGTTACTGTTGACCAAAATGACTTAAATCCATTAAAAAGTCCATTTAAATTTTGTGAATGTAATGCCACTTTTCAAAGATGTCTCATTTTGAAGGAAACCTTCCAAATGCATTCAAACCAAGTCACTGCCAACAGACATCCTACTGGTACATACATTTCCATGATTAATAGGAAAAGTAGCAGTAGAGTGTTGAACCAGTGTTGTATTGGTGTAATAGTGCCTCTCATCAGTACCAGCATGTGTATGGTTATCATAGAATATACTGTAGATGAAGTCCCAGTATTCAGACTGTGATTGATCTTAGTTATCCATTATGCCAACAAATAAAGTAATTTTTAGTGTGAAGATATTTAAACTCTCAGCTTTACTAAAAATGTATACGATTTAATTCCAAAGCTCACATTTATTGAAAGTATCTGGACTGGACAGTCTGAAACTAGTGATACAGCAGTTGACGTGTCCATTGTTGGAGGTTAACAGTTAATATACTTTAAAAAAATGTTTTTATTTATTTGCCTGTTACTACTCAAATAAATGGGTCAACTAAATAAATATAAACAGTTTTTTGTTTGATTGACCCTAGCAACTTACTACATGACAATATTTATCTGCTGTTGTGGTATTTTAGTTAACTATTAAACAGATGTTTTAATATTGGTCACCACTTCTGATCTCAGCTAAAGCACCTTACAAAGAACTCATTGAAAAAGGACATTCATGCCACACTTGGCAAATGTTTTTAATAAATACGGTTCTCTAGTGCGATTGATTATTTGTTTCACTGATTTCCCAGCCAGCAATATACTGTAAAAGATGTTCACACCTGCCTGCAAGTCTTACTCATGCGGTTGACTATTTCAAGCAGCCGAGGACAAGGCTGCACTTATAGCTGATACATAAGTGGGAAGTGGGGTGCATTTATGGATTCTCAAGTCCAAATCGTAGCTATTAATATTCCAACACTTCCAACCAACTTTATGCACTGTTTTCCAAAATATGTAGATCTAGTACACCAAACTGTTCTATCACTTAATCAACTGTTTCACCATTATAAGAAATCTGTTATTCACACTATTCAAACTTGACTATTAATTCAGCTGAGATTTGTATTCATGCAAACAATGTTGTATAGTCGACTACCATTGAATGTTTATGCCCTGTTAAATATATTCACAACTTCTGTGATTGACAGTTCACATCCTCCATGCAGTTATTGGAAAATCACTGAGCATTTAAATGTTTTCCATACATTGTTTGTGCAGTAAAATATAATCCCTGTGTCGCCAGTGTCCTGCAAAAACCTCTCTAAAATGCCACATTTGTTGGAGTAAATTACATTATAGTTGAACCAGTGATTCCGTTTTATTGTGGTACTTTTATATAATTTCAGTGCAGTCTGGAAAAGTACAAGGTTCATGAAACATTTTCTAAATGTGGAAAACCTCTATGACTGCCTTTTACAGTGATATAAGGTTTCTGCAAGTTAGCGAACGCCAACGATGTCAACTTCTTTTCATGTATTAGATATACCATCCAAGTGTAGCATACCCTGTACACAGAAACTAGTCAATGGCGATGAGCAACTGTAGCACAATTTTAGTGGACTCCATTTACCTGTCCAGCTGAAAGGTAAACAATGTCAGTAAAGCTACTATGGCTTTTAGCATTTTGTAATTGGTTTGTTCAGCTGATTTACCTGTTTGTTTTTTTTGTGTTTTTTACTAAAAGGAAAACAAACATTAGGCTGATAGTGGGGTTTAGTGTGCCAGCAGCAAAAAAAGAAGAAAGAAGATGCATGTAATCACAAAAACAGAGAAACAAATTTCAGTTACAAATTTGTAACTTGCTCTATTGGCTGCCCCCTCAGCACCACACAGATGGTATCATGAAAACATGGAAGAGCACTTGAGTGCGGCCAAAGGACCTCTTCTGTATAATATACTACAGTTTATGGGACATTCTGTTTTAGTGTGCTCCAGCTGTAAGAAGTGAAGTGTCATTATAATGTCTACATTAAAAGTATTTTTAACAACTATGTGTCTTCTCCAGCCTTTCTTAAGCCTTGACTATTTGTCATAGTTACCTGGTTAATTCATGTAAAATCATCTGTCTGTGGTAATTTGAACATGAAACTAGGCAATGTAGTTGTTATTCTTAGCAGCAAGATGCAGCTTAACACAAACATGTACTGTAGTTACATGTTTGTGTAATCTTGACCCTGATGTTGAGTGTTACAAACTCAGTAAAGTGGAAAAAAATACAACTTTTCATACACCAACATGTTGTACAGGTTGTTCAAGTGCAGTAACACAATAACATTAGCAGGCTACAACTGCACCTTCAATTGGACATTTGGATTTCAAATACATGTTTTTGGAGAAAAATGGAAACATTCTTGAAACACTTGAACCATAGGAAAGGACATTTTTCATTCGGAAAGTAGCATCGCTCTTGCATTTTTGCAAATTTGCACACATTCACACACGTTTAATGACCAATTAAATTCTTCTGTTGTAGTTACACAGCCAATAACCAGGAATGAATCACCTGAAAAACTAAAGCACCTGGACAGTGGGGGCAGGCAGCTCAGTTGTTTAGAACAATACACCATTGACTGAGGGCATATTTGAATCACTTTGCTTGTCACTCTACTTTTGCACTTGTTGGAGAATTCAATCCAATGGTGGACCTGTTACTATAGATTACAGCTGTGCTTTCTCTCAGAACTTCACTTTTAACAAGCCTCTGGGAGCACTGTCATTTTCTTGAAAACGCCAGGAGACATTCTTGTTAATTAGCAAATGATGTTTCCTAGCACCAGGGTGGTTCCCTCTGGAAATTAAATCAGCACAATAACCTAATTCAGACAGAGGGCCACAGATATAGTCCTTGTGTGTGAAAAATCGTAATCCTGAAGCAATGACATAAAAAAGTGGTGTGCTTTTTTAAACATGAAATAAGGCAGTATTGTACTGTTCACATGAACTAACAAAGAGCCAATACCGGGGGATCAAAGAGCCAATACCGGGGGATAACAAATGCAGTGGAGTAAAAAATTAAGTGTGCAACATGTTTTAATTCAGAGTCTTCTGGAAGTGGACAACTTCCTGGCACCTCATGTTCATTTCATTTATCGATTTGCTAATATAAAAGTTTCTAAAATGTGTTGGAACAGATTTCTGCTTTTCAAAAAGCATTAATTTCCATTAAAAAGAAGCGCAACAGTGTAACTTTACACAAGACATTGTCCATAGCCCCAGGATCCTTTGGACATCTCTTCTGCTCCACAAAACAGTTGTGGTTCCCCGGTGAATTTTGCTCGCTGGTTTATCTTCATTGTAGGGTACACATTAAAAATTAACGTTTTCCTTTAAATATTGAAGAACCAGTATGTACAGTATGAAGCTATAGCATAAATTCAGTCAGGAAGACTATACTTTTGCATGCTTAGGCCTTCTTTATTTTTCATGTATCTTCATTCAATTTTCACACACATGCTCACTCATTATTTCTAACAATCCTGTCTGGGGCAGTCAATTATCTTATCAGCTGTTCTCATAAACTGGTCACGTCAGCTGATCTCATCTATCCAATAGCTCAGTGACATACCTACATTGTTAGCCTATCATACTGCTGCTGCCTCTATTTAAATATGATTATCTCTCTGCCTTTAGTACATTCACGCTGCAGTTATGTGTTATGTGTATGTGTTTTATGTACGTCACGGCTGTTGCAGTTGAGCTCTATCAGCTTCATCAGAATCATCAGCCACCACCACCACCAGTCTGGACTCCATGGAGGGATATATCTTGCGGCTGCTCAGGGCAGGCGCCCCTCAGTTAGAAATTTAGAGTCTTAGCGCCAACATACTTTCTACCAAGACTTAAATATCACATATCTGTGACTATTCATTCACATTTCTCTTCCGATTGAAATATATTTGGCATTCCATGGATTTACATTATTTACAGTACTTGATTTACAGCTGATATGTGAAAAGGTACACAACCTTATTTGTTTAACAGTAATTTAGTGCTTTTATTTTGAACTAGCCTACATGGAATTTGTCTGTTGTGTACTCTTGCTTGCTTACTGAGATGAACGTGAGACGCTAGATGCAAAACATGTCCGTCAAGCTTAAGTTGTTCACTTTCTTGTGTGTAAAACTGCAACATATTGAACAGTAAATGTTCACAGTAAAAGACAAGCGTTTTTGGTCGTCATTCGAAGCCATTCCACTACAGAAGGCATGTTGGGTGGGTGAAATTAGAAAGCTAACGTTAGCTAACGAGCAGCAGCCGAGTAGGGTTTGGTGGAAAAAATTCGAACCCCGTCAAAAAGCCCAATATTTGGCCGAATCCTGGATTCGGTGCATCCCTAGTTGTAAATCATTAGCAGTATACTAAAAGCAGCAGAAAGGCATAACTGAGTACACTTTAATATATCTGTTTAAGTATCGCAAGTAATTATCACAATATTCAACAACGTTATCACATATCGCTTATTTTCCTCATATAATGCATCCACACACACACACACACTTTCCAAGCTTACCATCGCTACAGGAAATTATTCCTACCACAGGCAATTAAACTTTTTAACACTTCATCACTGAGTGTGAGATAAGACTCATATACATCACAACTGCACTGAATGCACCTTGCACAACCTTGCACAATCGGTTAATCTACATCCTATCATTACTAGTGAAACAGTTGTACATTTTTGCTACCCAACTTGCACATTAAGTTTATCTATACCTATTGAAACAGTTGTACATTTTATTTCCAAATTATTGCTTGTGTAGTATTCAATTATTATTTCATATATATTGTTTCCTATTATTTAATGTATACTCTGTATGTGTGCTGTGTGTCTGATATTTTGCTTCTATCTATCTATCTATCTATCTATCTATCTATCTATCTATCTATCTATCTATCTAACCAACAACAGGCTAATAGAACATCTGGTTCTGCTGGTTTGAAACAGACCCACTTAGGGGCTCAGGGTGGATTTAACATAATTAGACCATAAAAGGTGGATTGTGATTACTTCAGTAGATTTAGGTTCTGACTCAAGAATTCACAAGCAGTTATACATTTATTTCATCCATGCACTCAACATAGAAAGACTATGTCAAGTTTTTTCCATGACTGGAATAAAAATAGGATCCCTGTGAGAAGTTTTGAATGACATGCTGTCTAGATTTCTTAGTTGCGGCCATGAGAAACTGGAACGTGACAGGCTGCAGTTCCTGCTACAAAGGCATTCCTCATAAACTGCTGCTTATGAAAAAACAAGTACTAACTTCCCCACTACAGTGTTTCCTACACATAGACTAATGTGTGGTGATGCGCTGCACTATCAACATAAGGACCAGCCTGAACAGTCCGACCAGTGTACACCCCCCCACAAATTGCTAATTCTAATCTGTGGGAAACACTGCACACAATTTGAGTATCGTCTAAGATAATGAGGGACATTTCAGCATTTGGAACAGCATTTTACTACATTTGAAACACTGGAAAAGTCCTGTTGTGTAGATACAAGATACAGGGTGTCCTGGAAGCACCAGCTCTGAGTGCAGTCATGATTTTCTTCAGTTAGATGTACCTGGTGTGTCTGGAAATAATATAATAATAATATAAAATATGTTACATTTTAATTCAGTATTTATCTGTGAGCTAAGATTCCAAAGAGGGGTAGAGGTCTAATGTCTGTGTTTGAAAAACTGATGCTTTTCATGCACTCCACTACTTTTAACTAGAAACAAAATGAACACATACTTCAATCTACAAACACTGTTACGCTGGTGTATCTTTTCTAATGAAAAGAAAAATAATTAAATACTACAAAACTAAATTCTACAGGGAACTATGTTCATTTTGAAAGGAAAGAAGACATCAATGGTCCTAATTTCCACTGTACTGCAGTAAAACTAGATTGTTAATAAGGGAGCAATTGACTTCACATTAATAGACACCAGCAGGGCCAGAATAGGCTGCCAATGCTCCAAATTAATCCATTCTCCAAATCAGTGCAGAGTAACATAGCCCAGATCACTGTAATGCTACAAAAGCAAGCGAAGCAGCTTGGAGCAAAATCTAAGAGTTTCTGAAACGAGGCACACAGAGATTAGGAAAGTGCAGCTCCTCAGAGAAAGGCCTCCACAGCAGACAAAGACTCTAGGAAGTCTTCCCTCCTGCTCTAAGCAGGAAGAAAAGTTGTTATTTTAGGATAGGGTCTGTCTTCCTGAGTTAAAGTCTCTGATTACCTTCACAGTATTATCGCTGCAAAACTCTCACTTGTATAGTTTGTAACAACTTGGGCTGAAATATTTACCATCATTTATTTATTATTATTATTATTATTACTATTATTATTATTATTAACCATCATTTATCATATTGATACAACTTGCATTATTCTTATTGTCCCCCTTAAATCTTTGGTCATTGTATTCCTTCAAATTTCACTATTTCCTGCTCCATTTGTGAAATCACACTGCCTCTCTAAAAGAGCTCACAAATAAATATCAGGAGTTCCACAGGGAATTCTCAAGGTGCAAATGTAATTTTCAAGTTCAACAAGTCAACAAATTATATATCACATCAAAGCCCATTATGCATATATCTCCTCACCCGTCCCATTTTAACTATATTGCTTTTTCTTTGCTTAATTTGTCTTTGCTAGTAAATAAATATTCTTGTTGCACACAATGTAAAATGCAGAGGTCAACAGAGGCTGCTGGCTTTCTCAGAGGTGCTGTCACTTGTTTAGAGCATTTGAACTAATGCCTCGATTGTATGCGATAAAGTTTGTGTTTAATAGTCACATGTAGCTGAATTAAAGGGGTGATAGAATGCAAAACCGATTTTACCTTGTCATAGTTGAATAATGACAGTTTAGTGGGTAACTAGGACATACATAGAACCTCTAAATCCCATTGACACCTCTTTCCTCCAAGAGGGTCTGGCTGCAGACCTCCAGTGTCAGGCTGCTTCCATTGCAGGCTCCACTCTCAGGCTGCCTCCAGTGTCAGGACCGGAAATGAGATTCTGTCGCTTCTCTAACATGTGTGTATGGGGTATTTGCTCAACCAATCAGCGCGCGTCTCTAATGTGTGTGTATGGGGGATTCGCTCAACCAATCAGCGCGCGTCTCTAACGTGTGTGTATGGGGGATTCGCTCAACCAATCAGTGCGCGTCTCTAATGTGTGTGTATGGGGGATTCGCTCAACCAATCAGCGCGCGTCTCTAATGTGTGCGTATGGCAATTCGCTCAACCAATCAGCGCGCAGCTCAAATATTCATGAGCATACCATATTTGGAAGAAAAGCTCTTGTTACAAATAGGGCCAAAACACAGGGATGCATAAGGGCCAATAAAATATCAACCAGGCCATTTTCAGCCCAACAAATGTTACATACCACATTAGGAGACCATAAT
Organism: Perca flavescens; assembly: GCF_004354835.1. NCBI lineage: Eukaryota > Metazoa > Chordata > Actinopteri > Perciformes > Percidae > Perca > Perca flavescens. Next base: position 15,829,347 of record NC_041345.1, read on the forward strand.
GAACAGTGTGAAATACCCTATATAATCATTATATCACCCCTTTAAGAGAAATAAGAGAAACAATTTTCACAACCATGGGTTATTCTGTTTCATTGAATTTTTATTCCAATTTAAATGTAATATATTTACTGTAATAAATCAAAAAATGACCCCAATGCGTCATCAGATATTAAGAAAACATGCTAAGTTGAAATACTATCTTTTCTGACGACAATGCTAATGCCAGTATTTTCTACTTTTGAACTTTCCGTTACTTGACGGAATTTCGGTTTGGCCTGTGTGTTTATATCAACTGCCCAGTTTCCCAGCAAGGCCATGTTGCAAGATATACCTGTAAAAACGTAAACCCAGCGTGCGACAGCTGTAACATTAGTAGAGCCATGAAAGCAGCAAACAAACGAGCAGAGACCTAAAACAGAGACGAACAAACCCCGGGTAAATATTGGAGATGTATTTGAAAGATGGAGACAGCTTAGAGCGCAAAAGGATGCAGAGCTGGCTAATTTCCTCCTGAACAGGGAAGCATTAGCTTCAGGCTAATTTATCACGGCTACACGGGAAAACGCAAAAACAACTGAGACACAGCCAGCAAAGTGATCCCGACTGGTCCTGGCTAACACCGCCATGCTAACCCTGCTAACTGCTAACGTTACCGGAGGACCAGGCAAGCGGGCCAAGTCTGTTTACAACATGTAGCCTGCTCAGCGGCCGTAGCCGACAATGGTGTGTTATTTGAAACCAAAAGAGGGGGGCTGTAAATCGGGAAGAGAAGACTGTGAGTTTGCAGTGTGTTTAGCGATTGTTGCCATAACTCTAAGCCAATAAAATGTGTTCAGTTGGGTGTAGAGGACAGCAAGGTAGCCTAGTGTTATTTTTAGCGGTTCTGAGGTTGTTGTTTTTAGCTGTTCCTACAGTAATTCTAAGCCGGGTACAGAGCTTTGCGTGAGCACGGTCATTTATGACTGTCAATATAGCCAGCATCTAATGTTAGCTACTCCGCTGTGCTGCTAAGTAATGTCTGGCTATGTGAAACAAGCGTCTAGCAACATTGTTGTGGATGCTCCGGTCTCAGCCTGGAAACCTCCGTGTACTTTGAGTCTGGGGAGGAGGGGGCGGGGTAGACGACTCTCTCCAGTATTTTGAATTTGTACTGCAGTAACTATTTTAAACACTAGTATTACATATTGCACCTTTAAGGGAAGACTTATTAAATTGTATGAAGCTTGACACATTTGTTTTCATTATCACAAAACAATGTTATTGTACTGTTAGTTATTGTGAGAATTACCTTTGATGAACCAGGAGTAATGTCAGTTAGTCCTAAAAGCCAAGAGCAAGCTTTGACTGTTTGAGATGGTGAGGCCACTATCTTAATTAGTAGGGACATTGCTTAAGTGTTATTAAACAGCTAAGTGAGGAGGGTCATGGGTCTACAGTAACCATTTTATTTCCCAACTATCTTTTCCGATGTGGCTTTAGGTCCCACCATCAGACATGATTAAGTTTTCAATTGAATTTTCAGTACATCTTATTGCCAACATTGTTACACAAGTCTCTATCAGCAAGTTCTTCAGGCGCTAACTGCTGGAACACACAGCAAGTAGAAATCAAATAAGGAAGATGAGAGTAAATGTAAATATGAAATAATTCCAGAAAATGCTGCAAGGGGAGCACCTCTACAGAATACTTAACAGCTGGAGCTTGAAACTGAAAATGAACTCCAATGAATCAGATGCTGGTTACAGATACTGTGGAGAGCAGCGCTCTTAGTTTGACCACAGTTAATCAAAAAATGTCATTGAAAGGGTGAGTGATGGCAGAGAGCAAGCTGATGAAATGTAAATCTGGTTTGGTTTAATAAACCACAGTGATGGTTAAATACCTGTTTAAGAACCTTTTGGGTCACAAGAAAATGAAAGTGTATCCCAAACTATTCCAAAAATATCAGTGACTTGAAAAAGGGCTGCAGTGGCCTATTATATTGAAGTTAATATGGTTTATTTTTAACATGTGTCTTACTACTAATTTCTATTCAGCACTTTGCAAACGTTTGGTTTTATCAATATCAGTACAACAAGCAAACTGAGAGATACAGACTCCTGGGCCCAGTTCAACAAGTTTTATCTGGATCAGAATGATCCAGATCTGGAAATCTCATGTTTAGATATCCAAGATCAGGTAATCCATGTTACTTTTGTGCCAGTTTTTAAAAGAAAATTAGATTGGATCACCTTTATCCAGATAACAATTTTTCAAGATTACGAAATCCAGATTACCAAGGTTCTAAAGTAGCCTACAGTACATATCACAATGTTAAGATATCAGCTATGTAAAGTACAACAGGTATAATAGCCAGCATGGGGTCACCACCACATAATACCGGCCTGTATTGTCCTGCACAACATTGCTACCAGGCGCAATGTCACTCTCTGTGATGATGTTTATGATGCACCTGAACCTGTTGAAGACACAAACCAACCTCCAGCGTTCTCTCAGAATGAGGGACTGACTAGACGTGCAATACCGGATGGAATTGTTAGAAACTACTTTTCACTGGTTCATCTATGATGGTTGTATCATTGTTGATAATTAATATACAGTGATGATTATTGACAGTGACAATTCAATTCAATTCAATTTTATTTATAGTATCAAATCATAACAGAGTTATCTCGAGACACTTTACAGATGGAGTGGGTCTAGACCACACTCTATAATTTACAAAGCCCCAACAATTACAGTAATTCCCTCAAGAGCAAGCATTAGCAGTAGCTATTGCGACAGTGGCGAGGAAAAACTCCCTTTAGGAAGAAACCTCGGCAGACCCAGACTCTTGGTAGGCGGTGTCTGACGGGGCCGGTTGGGGGTGTGATGAACAGTGGCAAATAATAGTCACATTAAAGATAGTGGAACAGTGACTTTGAAGGTAGTCGTTGTAGTTCATATCACAACAGGACGTTGCGGGATGAAACGTGGCGCTGCAGAGCATGGGTGGATGCGGCAGACGCAGCAGAACGCAGCTGGACATTGCAGGGAAGAAACATAAGGACTCCGGGGAGTAAACTCCCCAGAGATAGGTTAGTAACAAGCAGTTTTGGGACAGGATGCATACAAAAGGAAACAAATGAAAACATTGATGAGAGGCTGTACTGGCCTGCCTCCCTCTACTCTCACTATATTATTGATTATATGATAAACAAATCTGATGACTACGAAGAGAAGCAGGTGGGCCGGGTTAGGCGGATGCTGCAACTCCTCACTTCTTAACTATAAGCTTTATCAAAGAGGAGAGTTTTCAGTTTACTCTTAAATGAGGTGACGGTGTCTGGCCCCCGAACCCAGACTGGGAGCTGGTTCCACAGGACAGGAGCCTGGTAGCTGAAGGCTCTGGCTCCCAGTCTACTTTTAGAGACTCTAGGAACCACAAGTAACTTTGCATTCTGGGAGCGCAGTGCTCTAGTGGGACAATAAGGTACTAAGAGCTGTTCTAGGTAGGATGGTGCTTGACCATTTAGGGCTTTGTAGGTCAGGAGAAGGACTTTAAAGTCAATCCTGGATTTTACAGGAAGCCATGTTTGTTTTAAATGGGCATTAAAGGATATATCCTGATCAAAAATAAATCCTAGATTTCTGACAGTAGTGCTGGAGGCCAGGACAACACCATCCAGAGTAGCTATATCTTTAGGGCCCAGCACAATAACTTCAGTTTTGTTACAGTTTAACATCAGAAAATTATAGGTCATCCAGGATTTTATATCTTTAATACATGCTTGAAGGTTAGCTAACTGACTGGTTTCGTCTGGTTTGATTAATAAGTATAATTGGGTGTCGTCCGCATAGCAGTGATAGTTAATTGAGTGTTTCCTAATGATATTACCAAGAGGAAGCATATATAAAGGAGAATAAAATTGGTCCAAGCACTGAGCCTTGTGGAACGCCATGTTTAACTTTCGCGTACTTAGAGGATTTATCATTAACATTAACAACATGAGATCGATCAGAGAAATAAGACTTAAACCAGCTTAGTGCAATTCCTTTAATTCCGACTAAGTGTTCCAATCTCTGTAACAGGATTGTATGGTCAATAGTGTCAAAAGCAGCACTAAGATCTAACAAAACAAGTATGGAGAAAAGTCCTTTGTCTGCAGCAGTTAGAACGTCGTTAGTAATTTTCACCAGTGCTGTCTCTGTGCTATGATTCTTTCTAAATCCTGATTGAAAGTCTTCAAATAAACTGTTGCTATGGAGAAAATCACATAACTGATTAGCAACTACTTTCTCAAGGATCTTGGAGAGAAAGGGAAGGTTAGATATAGGTCTATAGTTTGCTAAGACCTCAGGATCGAGGGTGGGTTTTTTCAGAAGAGGTTTTATCAGAGCTACTTTAAATGACTGCGGCACATGACCTGTTAATAAAGACATATTGATCATATCTAGTAGAGAGGTGTTAACCACGGGTAATGCTTCTTTGAGTAGCCTCGTTGGGATGGGGTCTAAGAGACAGGTAGATGGCTTAGCTGAAGATACCTTTACCATTAGTTGTTGAAGGTCTATAGGATAAAAGCAGTCTAAGTATATGTCAGGTCTAGTCGTTCTTTCTAGCAGTCCTGCGTTGAAAGGTGAACCATTAGAAGATGAGGGCAAAAGGTGATGAATTTTATCTCTAACTGTTATAATTTTATCATTAAAGAAGCTCATGAAGTCATCACTACTCAGAGCTAGAGGAATAGATGGCTCAGTAGAGCTGTGACTATCTGTCAGCCTGGCTACAGTGCTGAAAAGAAACCTTGGGTTGCTCTTGTATTCTTCTATTAATGATGAGTAATAGTCTGATCTGGCCTTTCTTAGGGCCTTCCTATAGGTTTGCCAGTCCAAACGAGACTCTTCCAGTTTGGTGGAGCGCAATTTACTTTCAAGTTTTCGCGAGTTTTGCTTTAATTTACGAGTTTGGGAGTTATACCAAGGTGCTAGTTTCCTTTGCTTCATCTTCTTCTTTTTGAGTGGAGCAACAGGGTCTAAAGTAGTCCGTAGGCAGGCCGTAACACCATCTACACAATTGTCGATTTGAGAGGGACTAAAGTTTACATAAAGGTGTATTAAAACAAGGTAATGAGTTTAGTGCTGTTGGAATGTCTTCCTTAAATTTAGCTATAGCACTGTCAGATAGGCATCTAGTATAGAAGTTTTTATCTAATTTCGTATAATCGGGTATTAAGAATTCAAAAGTAATTAAGAAGTGGTCTGATAATAAAGGATTTTGCGGGAATACTAATACATCTTCAATTTTGATACCATATGCCAGCACGAGGTCGAGGGTGTGGTTAAAACAGTGCGTGGCCTCATGCACACTCTGACTGAAGCCAATAGAATCTAGTAGTGAGTTGAAAGCAGTAGTAAGGCTATTGCTGTCAACGTCCACATGGATATTAAAATCACCTACAATAAGTACTTTGTCTGATTTAAGGACTACACATGATAAAAACTCTGAGAATTTAGATAAAAATTCAGAATACGGACCTGGAGCTCGGTAGACAACAACAAATATAATTGGCTGTACTGATTTCCGTGTTGGATGTTGAAGATTAAGAACAAGGCTTTTAAAAGAGTTATAATTTAGTTTGGGTTTAGGGTTAATTAACAGGCTTGAATCAAATATGGCTGCAACTCCCCCTCCTCGGCCTGAGACTCTGGGAATTTGAGTATTAATATGACTGGGAGGAGTCGCTTCATTTAGACTAACATATTCTTCATGGCCCAGCCAGGTTTCATTAAGACAGAATAGATCAATTTGATTATCAAATATCAATTCATTTACTAGTACTGTTTTAGAAGACAGAGATCTGATATTTAGTAATCCACATCTAATTTTCCTATCCTTTTCTATCATTGCAGTGGTAGTCTTAATTCCACTTAGGTTGTTAAGTATTGCCCCTCTCTTGGTTACCTTTGATTTAACTGATCTGAGTCAAGGAACAGACATCGTCTCATTTTCTTTTGGGACAGGCTGTGGCTGACGTGAACTGGATGCTAAATTGACTATGTTTGCACTCAACTTCTAATTACTTAGGGGACTCACCACTTTGTATGGTCTGTTGTTGATTATAATTGGAATAGTACTAGAACTACATGTTACTGGAATAGTACTAGTACTACATGTTACTGGAATAATACTAGTACTACATGTTACCCTGCAGAAAACATTTTCAGATTCATCCACTTGTATAGTGCTATCAGGATCAATACCTGGGGGGCATGAATCTGTGATATTTTCAACAGAATGTCAATACTTGCCTTTTAGTGTGGTCGTTATGTTGTCAGATAGCATCCTGGCTCCGTGTCGGTTTGGGTGGAGACCATCATGCTTCAGTAGGCTGGGCCGCTCCCAGAACAAGTTGAAGTTGTCGACATAGGGAATGCTCAGGGAAGTGCAGAGTGGTTCCAGCCAGGTGTGGAGCCAGAACAGTCTGGACCATCTCTCCGCACCCTTCCTGTAGGTAGGTAGATGCCCAGAGATGACGATCCGTTTACCTGTGGAGGTTGATGAGTCCAAGGGGGAAGAGTCCGCCCTCAATGGGCGCGTCGACTGTGTGGATGGACCAGGATGAGCTGCGTGGGGACGTGGCAGAGAAGGGAACTCCTCGTCGTTCATCAGAATGCTGTAGCGATTTTCTAGTCGTAGGGGTTGGGCTGGGGCTGAGAGTTGTCCTGCCGCCTGCTCTGGTGCTTGCTTATACGCCATGGCTCAGGCTGGTGTGGAGTGGAGCTGGTCAGCAGAGCTGGCTGGGTCCTCGGCAGAAGCCGAGGAGAGACAACAGGGACAGAGGTTGTATTAGTGCAAGGTGGGGTGAGAGTATTGCAGGGCACAGTGGAATCAAGACATCCGACTGTGTGTGTGTGAGGGGAACTTCCAATGATAATGGTGTCGAGAAACTGTTCACTTGCCTTGATCTGGTGGAGAGTCGATATTGTGGCTTCAAGTTCCACTATCTTCTGGCTGAACAGGAGGAACGAGTCACAGCCAGGTAAACAGCTGAAAAATATTAATACTGTATACTACATGATACAAATGTTGTCTTATTTTAGAAATGTTACAGTTTTATTAAATTTTGTTCCTGAAATCTTTTGAACAACTCATTTGACAGATTTCCTCCAATCCGAAAGCCGAAATCCGCTCAGATTACTTTTGAACAACTGGGCCCTGGATGGACAAAAAAAAAAAAAAAAAAAAAAGGTCATAATGTATTGTTTAATTCTCCTTTCATTCTCTTGCCAGTCTCTTCTTCCTATGCCATGAATGATGACAGTCATTCAAGGCACAGATGTAACTCTCTGTCCTTTCGTACTGGCTGCACCTCTTTATCTCATTTCTTTCTTTCACATCCATTCCATGAGTGGCCTCTCACCTTTGCTTTGTGAGCCTCTCATAAGCTCTCTGGAGTCTATGTTTAGTCACACAGTCACACCAGACACTGACCAGTATAAAGACTCAGGCCTTTTCTTTTATATATACAAAAAAAGGCACTTATGAATCCTTTATTGCACAATTCAAATCCACTAATCAATCAAGCCTCATTTTGATTTACACTAGGGGTGTCAAACCTAAAGCCTGTTGGCGATGTGTGGCCAGACACTTATATTTAGAATTAATATCATATTTGTCCTACTGACTATATAAAAATGCAGATGTTATTGTGAATGCTTGGTGTCATTATCAAAATTTAGACACACAGCTTTTCTATGCCAAAGAGGCTTTGCCAGTCAGACACTAGACATAGCAGCATTATCAAGAAATAAAAAAACACAGGAGGAGTAGGACCATGTCTGGAATCACCATGTCTGGAGATTCCAGAATTCCAGATTCCAAATGACTATATATTTCAAGCTAAAGTGTGTCTGTTTAATTTGCCAAGAGTCAATAGCCGTGATGAAGGAACATAACGTACAGTGAGAAGACATTTTGACACAAGTCCTTCAAAGATAAGAAAGACTTTTTTTTTTTGGGTCAACCACACTCAGCAAAATGCAACAAGGGCTCAATTTATAGCCCATTATGGAAAACCATTTGCAGAGCATGACTTTATAAAAGGAGTATCTCACTGCTGTTATCTGCCCAGAAAAGCAGCAAGAACTTAACTATATCAGTCTAGCAAGGAACATAGTTGCACAGCGAATCACATATCTGAAGGATCAAACTGCAGGCAAAGCATGTGCATTTGAGTTCTTTTCAATAGTGTGTGATAAAAGCAGCAACGCTGGTGAGTGAGGTTTAATATTGATACAATCATCTATTTACTACAGATTCCAGTTTTTAGCACAAAGTGCTTCAAATTTACCCATTACAATAGTCTCTTAAATAAAAAGCCTCATGGCCGGGGACTATACACTTTTGTGGCTCCTGGCATGATTAGTTTGGACACCACTGACTTACAAGTTTATAAACATCTATGACACATCAAAGGTAAATGCATTTTAAAATACAATTCAATAATTGCCAGCAAGACCAGTCATAAAATGCAAAGAGAAAAAGTCAGCATTACTAGGTTAATATTGTGTAATATATTCTAGTTAAAAGAGGAACTATGAATCTTTTTACTGTTACTGTGCGACAACATTTCTGGCCCCTACCACCATCAAAAATGTTAAATATCTTTCTACCTAAGTGTTAAAATGTGACAAAAGTGTTTTACTGCATGCGACTGACATATATAAAAGAGAAAGCTATATCCCCTACAATAAACTCACAGACAGAAGCCAGTTGCATTAAACCATTCTCAGTCAGGAGGGCAACATAACGTTGATGATTACAGCCCAAATAAAATAAGATGATGAAGCAGCCTCATACATATATCCCCAGAGGAATAACATCACAGTTGGCAGTATTCAAACGGCAGGAACAGGACAATGTTGTCAGCCAAAATGAGCTCTTCTGCAGTGAAACTACTGTTGGAGTAGTTAATAATTAATTTATCCATCGTCTATAGTGAATTCAGATTGTGGAGCAGCATGATCTAAAGAAAAGTAAATCTGACAAAAAGAAGAGTGTGTGTTAAGGCCCTTCTTACAATTTGAACATCCTCCTTGAGCTTTCAGAAGTTTCTTGTTGCTCCCTCAAAAGTAGTCCTAAAACTGTCTTTGTTTGGGGAGCTGTAGTAGAAAAATATGTGGCTTTGTTCAGCTGCTGAGGCCCAGTTATGAAATATTTAAATAATGCTTAAGGGAGGGCAATTTTAGTGAATATGATGGCCTGTGTTGTGGTTTGTGAAGTCTCTTCAAAAGTTATGAGAAAAATCATAACTCAACCATAAATCACCAAACAAGGACTCTAGAACTTTAGCATAAAATCTTGTCAAAGTGATATTATGTTACAATTCCTGTCTAAGAAAAGGAATTATCAAAATATTCCCCTAATCCCAAAGGCACAACGTTATTTTTTATTATTGACCTACAGTTCTATCCACATTTATTCACTCTACTACCCTAAATGTGGAGCAAGAGCCCTGGGCTATAGGCTGATATAACTGATGGAACTTGTAAAGTGTGGTGAATGCACTCATTCTTCACCAAAGAAATGCTGTAATGCTAAAATATAGTTTAAGACAGAAGGCACAAAATTAGGAGCCATTTTAATATTTGCACATAGACCTTGCCATCAAGACTATTGTTACAGTTGGAGGCTGCGCAGTAAAGCTGGCCATCACCAGAAAAGTGCTTCTAATAGCCTTCACTGGTCTCCGTCCAGAGAAACGGGGTCTGTTGTTCAATTATATACTGTCTATGTGGTTAAGGTGAGGTTTAGCTGCCTGGAAGGCGACGTTGGAGGCTTAAAACGCCATCGAGCCCACCATGCACACAGCGTCTGTCTCAAAGGAGAGAAGACGGCTGGCGAAATTCACAAGTTCACAAAAGGTTGGTATCTATCTTGTGAACACCTTTACACAATCAAACATTCACAATCACCGACCCGACTCTTAGCAAACAAGCGATTGTGCCTGCTTTAGAAAGTTAACTAGTCGCGAGTTTGCGGTAAAATGCAGATGGGTTGTTGAGGTCAAAACACTATAAGTAGCAGCTGTGAATCAAATAAACGTATTATAAATAATGTTATGTCATTTTTTACTCTTACACTGAATGTTTGCTGCTTCAATCCAGAGGAGTATTGAAAAGTATTTTCCGCGATTGAAAAAGGCACGTGTTGAGGATAAGGACCAGCCTGAACTGGAGGTATCAGTCTGAAACAGAGCTGAACAGTCCGACCAGTGTAACTAGTTATGTTATTAATTTGTTTACAATATTTTCAGGCTTCAACCAGTGAAAGACAGGGTCAGGGAGAGAAAGCGATAGATTTGTTAGGCATTAAAGTAGGAGAGGAGGACAGCATCCAACATCATGATCCTCCTCCTTTTGATACTTTATTGTTACGCAACCTCCCCCCCAGCCACAATTTGCTTTCTAATCTGTGGGAAACACTGCAGAACCATGCTTAAATCCCACTTGTGGGCTATGAAAACTAAAATCCCAGCTAGTTGCAGTCCAATTTTGCAGCAGATGAAAAAACAGACATTTAAGAAATGTTTTTTTTTTGTATCACTGCAGCCCACTCACTGTTTGGGGATTGCAAGACATAAGAGAAATAAGAGTAAAATAATGCCTACTGTCAGGGATGCTCATCTATCCAGAAAACTTGACACAGAAATGCAAAGTAACGGATCAACTGAAGGATAGTCCCACGTGTGTTTTTCTCACTCCAGTTTGATAAGTCCACTGATATGGTAGATGTGGCTGAGTTTTCAAACTTTTTTATAATTTTACCATTAGTTATGCATTTTCAATGTATGAGGACAAAAAGGGACACAACAAAAGGGACACAGCTAACACTTCCTTCCACTGAAAAGCCACAAAAGGGATAAAGATAAATTACATGTCATTTAGCTGACGCTTTTATCCAAAGCGACTTACAATTAAGTGCATTCAACTGAGAAAGTCCAAACTCTAGACAACAAGTAGTAAGTGCAAGTACATTACCTTTAAAAAAGCAAAGCTACAAAGAAACGTATAAAAGTGCAGGTTCAAGAGGTTTTTTTTAGTTTTTTTTTTTATTTTATCCAAGGTGTAGTCGGAAGAGATGTGTTTTTAGCCTTTGGTGGAAGATGGGTAGGCTTTCAGCCATCCTGATGTCGATGGTGAGCTCGTTCCACCATTTAGGAGCCAGGACAGTGAACAGTCTGGATCTGGTTGAGTGATTAGTTCTCCCTCGCTGTGAGGGGGCAGCAAGCAGTTTGGCTGATGCAGAGCGAAGTGAGCGGGTTAGGGTATATGGTTTGACCATGTCCTGGATGTAAGCTGGGGCTGATCCGTTCGTGGACCTGTATGTAAGTACTAGTGTCTTGAAGCGGATGCGGGCAGCCACTGGTAACCAGTGAAGAGAGCGGAGGAGCGGTGTAGTGTGAGAGAACTTGGGGAGGTTGAAGACAAGTCGAGCTGCTGCGTTCTGAATGAGCTGCAAGGGTCGGATGGCACATGCACGCAGGCCAATCAGGAGGGAGTTGCAGTAGTCTAGACGTGAGATGACTAGAGCCTGAACCAGAACCTGAGCCGCCTTCTGCGTTAGAAGGGGACGTATCCTTCTGATGTTATGTAGCATGTATCTGCACGATCAGGTGGTTGCAGCAATGTTAGCAGTGAAGGAGAGTTGGTCGTCAAGTGTCACACCCAGGTTTCTAGCAGTCTGGGTGGGGACTACCATAGAGTTGTCAATTTTTATAGTCAGGTCCTGGGTAGGAGAGCCCTTCCCTGGAAGGAAAAGGAGCTCAGTCTTGTCGAGGTTGAGTTTCAGATGGTTAGTGGACATCCAAGAAGAGATGTCAGTCAGACAGGCCGAGATACGTGCTGCTACTTGAGTGTCAGACTCAGGAAAGGAAAGAATTAGTTGGGTGTCATCTGCGTAGCTGTGATATGAAAAGCCGTGCGACTGAATGACAGACCCGAGGGAGTTGGTATACAGAGAGAAGAGGAGGGGACCCAGGACTGATCCCTGAGGAACCCCAGTTTTGAGTGGGCAAGGCTCTGAGCTAGATCCTCTCCAAGTTACCCGGTAGGTTCGGTCTGACAGGTAAGATGTGAGCAATGAGAGCGCAGAGCCTGATACACCCAGATTCTGGAGTGTCGAAATGAGGATCTGGTGGTTCACTGTGTCAAAGGCAGCAGAAAGGTCCAGAAGGATGATGATGGAAGAGAGAGAGGTTGTTTTAGCGATGTGAAGCTGCTCAGTGACAGCAAGGAGGGCGGTTTCTGTTGAGTGACCAGCCTTGAAGCCAGACTGGTAGGGATCGAGAAGGTTGTTCTGGTGGAGATAGGCAGAGAGTTGATTATAAATGGCACGCTCAAGAGTTTTATATAGAAAGGGAAGAAGGGAGACGGGTCTATAGTTATTTACATCAGACGAGTCGAGTGTTGGTTTTTTGAGTAGTGGGGTCACTCTTGCCTCTTTGAGGGCAGTGGGGAAACAGCCAGTTGACAAGGAGATGTTAATGAGATGGGTGAGGAAAGGAAGAAGGTCCAGGGCAATGGACTGGAGAAGGTGAGAAGGGATAGGATCCAGGGGGCAGGTGGTTGGGCGGGCAGAGGTAATCAAAGTAAGAATTTGATTTGGAGATAGAGGGGTGAAAGAGGAAAGAGTACTAGATGTGATGGATGGTAAGGTGATTTCAGAAGGTGTGGTGGAGAATGAAGAGCGTATGTCATCTATCTTTTTTACAAAGTAAAAAGTGGATTGGTAGAAGGGAGGAGGTGGACTGGGGGAATCTAGCAGGTTAGAGAAGATGGTGAAACGTTTTTTGGGGTTTGAGTAAGAGGATTCAATTTTGGTTTGATAAAAGGAGCTTTTTGCTGCAGAAATAGAGGCAGCGAAGGAGGAAAGAAGAGACTGATAAGTAAGCAGATCATCTGGGTGTTTAGATTTCCGCCATTTCCTTTCCGCTGCCCGTATAGTTGATCTTTCAGCACGTACCGAGTCAGATAACCACGGAGCTGGGGAGGACTTATGAGCTGGTTGTGAAGTAAGAGGGCAGAGAGAGTCGAGAGAGGAGGATAGAGTAGAGAGTAGAGTGTCTGCGGCAGCGTTGGGAGGCATGAGTAAGAAAGAGTCAGATGGAGGGAGGGTAGATAGAGCACATGCCGCCAGAGAAGAAGGAGAGAGTGAACGAATATTACGGCGGACAGGGATGGTGTCTCTTGAGATATGGTTGTGAGCTTGGGAGAGAGTATGAGATGAAGAAATGGTCTGAGATATGGAGTGGAGTGACAGTGAGGTTGGATGTAGAGCAGTTTCTAGTGAATATGAGATCTAGGTGGTTGCCAGCTTTGTGAGTGGGTGGTGAAGGAGAGAGTGAGAGGGCAAAAGAAGAGAGAAGGTGAAGAAAGGCAGGTGACTTCTCAGTCTGGATGTTGAAGTCTCCCAGAAGTACCAGCGGAGGACGAGTTTCAGGGATGTTTGAAAGAAGGACATCCAGCTCCTCCAAAAACTCCCCCAGAGGACCTGGTGGGCGGTAGATAACAATGATGACTAGTTGTACCAGATGAGTTATGGTGACAGCATGAAGTTCAAAAGAGAGGGGAGTGAACTCTGGCAGTTGGTAGAGAGAAAATCTCCACTTGGGGTTAATGAGTAGGCCTGTCCCCCCACCTCTCCCAGTGGGTCTGCGTGTGTGGGTGAAAGAGTAGGCAGAATATCAAGGACTTTGTTTGAAAGGTCACAAAGAAGATTACACTCAATTCTTACAATTCTTACTTTAAAAGCGGCTATTTCGCGCTCATTTGGAGAACTGATATTAAGCACAAAAACATGCTGGTCCACGCTCATGTGCAGTGGCTGAGTAAAGAATATGTTTGGGTGTGATTTAGGGAGCCGTCTCCTGATATCAAGGAGTGATTCAAGATTTCTAAACATACAAAATATGGACAGCTACAAGACAAGCAGTCACTCCTAGATTTAGGGATCATGACTATCTGATATGCAGAATGAGCATATTTATAAAATAAAAGAAGAGAAAATAGACAACATCAGGTCTGTGGCTACATTTTACATGCAACTCAAGCTACAACTGCTGCCAGCTAAGCTGCAACACCAGGATTTGCTCTATTTTCAAACCATGTATTCAAAACTTCTGCATCATGGCAAAGAGGCAGACTAGCTTGACACCTCACATTACACAATGCAACATTTCATCAGGCTTTGACAGAAGCTTTCCTGACTTTGCCTCAGCTGAGCCTGTTAATATGTATATATGCATTTCCTGTTTGGCACAGATATATGAAGATGCGGATGACACTTCCTCCAAAATTGGATCACTCCTTCACTTGGACACAGCTGCACAGGAAAATGAAATACTCACCTTACAAAATGACACTCTGATGAAGTGCAAGGCATCTATACACCATACTATTAAAAAAGCATCTCAACATAAGAATGTAGCCTTGTACTTGTCAGCCTTTATTTAGGCCAACCATTTTCTCACATGATGATATATAAAAAAAACTGAATCCAAAAGTACAGGTAAAGAGCAGAATAAATAAAAAAAAAAAAACACTATTTGTGTTCTTCAATTAAAATGATTGCTTGTCATGCTAAGGCCATGTAACCTGATTAAATAAATGAGAGTCCTAAAAGAGGCTATGGATTTTCTAAGTTTCTCCTGGGATTCATAAGCTGCATTTCTTTCTTTCTCTGAATGGTATCCAGGTCTCGTCCTTCATTCAAAGCCTGGCAACTAATTCAGACGGACTTTGGTGTTTGTTTGAGTGCATGAAGTGCCTCTTTCTTACCTGTCCTCTTCCAGGCCTTAGAAGCAGATATTGTCTGGGTGAGTTCAAGGCTATTCACCAAAGTCAAACGTTTCATCCATGTTGGTGAATCTGCTGGGCACACCTTCACAGGACAGGATGATATAAAAATGAAAGTGTTTCCATAGAGGTTGAATTAAGTTAAATAAGGAAAAGGATTTTCCTTTGACAGTCAACAAAATATGGTCACTATCCACTTAAAGAAAACCTTTCACAGAGCCTTAATCAGGGCGTTTTATAGAATGGATAGAAAACACTTGTATATACTGTATATCATATATATATACAAAATAACAAAATGGCTGAATCTTTGTCAATTATCCAATGAGAACTATGTGCATAAAAGGTCAGCCATTAAAGGATGCTACACTGAAATCATATACATTTTAGAATAAAAGGCCACAAAAAATGTTACATAAACATTAAAAACTACCGCACAGTCACAAATACAATCTTAGAAATAAGGACAGCATTTAATATTCAACTAAATATAAAAAAAATGTTAAAGAGCAAAAACTACAAAGCTCTTTTATTAAATAACTATAAGAACTGCTAACGCCCCTTTTCAACCCTCTAAGATGCAAGCTCCAAAGATTCTAAATCCAGAAAGCCTCTTTCCCCTTTCGTAATGTAAGGAAACAGACAAAATTGATTTTTAAATACTGTAATTGGAAGTATCTTTTAATTCTTAAAGACATAATCCTTGATGTGGATGTAAACAAATGTAAATACAAAGCATCATCACAACATACACTGAGCCTTTTCAACGTCACAATGTTTACAGGTTAGCATCATGTTAAAACACTGTATATTTCAGAAGTGTTTTTAAAATTGTTAACCATAGACTTTCGTGTTTGAGTGTAAAGTATCAAACATGATTTGGTGTCATGTGGCTCACACATCTAACTGAAATTCAAAATGCCTAATTGGGTCATCAGCTGCAGTGATTTGCTCTGGTCAAAATGATCACAATCAATTTAAGAAACAGTGGCTGAGTTCCGGCACATCCCAGTTATCGAGACAAAGCCGACAGATTCTCTCTCCTCCTAGAAAAACAACGAGTTGACTGGGAGCTCTGAGTGTTATTAATAGCCACTGCAGGGGTGTCAGGGTCTTTGGCTGTCAAAGGGCTGAGCAGAAGGGTTCAGAGCAGCGCTGAACCACCATCACCTCGATGGGTGAAAGGACACTGGACAACCCTGTTTTAAAGCCGGCTTTCTCGACCAAGACAGGTTTTTCTTTTTTTAAATGACTGTGAAGGTGAAACAGTCCAACAATCTGCCAGTGGATGGCAGTGTTGACTGAGCCTGCCATTCAATACAAAGTAAAGTCGGTGTATGTGAGACAAGAAAACATTCAAATTTCACCTGTTCAATGTGGTTGTGGAAGCTTGATTGTTCTCACTTTAAGCTGTAAAGACAAAGAAAACAACTTAAATCAATTAAGCGTCTCCACTTGGTTAATAGCAGATATAATAAGAGCTCCATCCCTTAATAGGCCCCACACATCTCACTAAGACAGGGTTATGGTTAAACAGAGCAGGGAAAAGAAAAGTACTTCCTTCAGCTGTCCCCTGTGGCTGTATGCACCACTATGAACCATGTTATGTGCAACAGATAAGACCACCAGGACCAGCCCAGGAGGAGTAATCTGTTGTTTTATGGTTTTGTCGATTAAAGACCTTGTTCATCCCAACGTTCAGTTTGCTGCATGCAGCTTCTGGCTTTTATTTTCTTATCTGATGTTCACTTAGGATTGCCCTGTGGTGTTTGGCTGTCTATCCTTTACAAAAATACATAGGTAATACCTCAGCGGATATTTTTAGTAATGGTTTATCTCACTAGCTATGTTTCCATCCACACGTTTTTATCCAAATTAAGTGATATCGAATGAAAAATGCCTTATGGAAACAGCAAAATTCGATTGAATTTCATGAATATCGACTCAAAAGGAAAAACGTTCGGCCTCATCGGATTTTATCTTGATCGATATACGGCTTATGCGATAAACGCTGATGGAAACGTTATTTGCCTAATAAATAATGAATTGGTAGATGGTGCAATCCATTTTGTCTAGCAAAATTTTGTTCGCAAATGTTTGCTTGAATGTTGTGCGATTCAGTGCAAAAATGAATGGAAACACCTTAAAATGTCTCAAATCAATTCGATATACCAGTTTGACCGCAAAACAGCATGTGACGTCATTACGCACAGGTTTTTATTCGCTTTAAAGCCGTTGGATGGAAACACACTTTCACCAGCTTTATTCGCATGAGTTTTTTTTACCGAACTTCAGATAATTCAATTGACAAGTGGATGGAAACTTAGCTAGTGTTTAATGTCTGACAAGGCTAACTGGAAAAGTTGTATGGTTTCAAAACTGTACTTCGATAGCAGCCTAGACAAACACTCAAACAAACAAAATAAAGGCGGTAATGTCTGAGTGATTTAAGCCTACTTTTAATAGGTCAACTGACAAATTTAAACATCCACCCATTTGCTTGTTTGTTTGTTCGCATGATATGTCAAACACTTGTTGCAGGGTTATTATTATTATTATTATGCTTCATGTATTTATCATGTGTTTACCTGGCTGTGAGACAAATTTCTTAGGCGAATAACGATAGCATGTCTTTCAACACAAAAGCGATGCAGTAGGTGATTAAAAACTGCGTGAGTGAGACCTCTTCCTGCAGCTCTTCCTCTCCTGCTCTACAGGCAATGCATGCACACAGCCAATAAGAACACTCTCTCTCTGAAATGACATGACTGTCCACAGTCTCCCGTCAAGGCTAGATTATCTAAAGCCTGAAAACAGAGCTAAGAGGAGATGCAGAAGTCTCATTTTCTCTCAGAACACTTGAATTACAATATGCCGAAAGAATAATATGGATTTTTTGCCCAACAATGCCAAAAATAAATTGCATACCACAGGTTTAATCACACCTAGCAGCAAACGCATTGACCTGGATTTGAAAAGTTTGTACTAGGCTTCTTTGGCATTTAATGTCAATAGTTCTCTTGACATTTGCAGAGCAGTAGAGCGAAGAAGACGTCATGATGGGTTATTACACTGATCAGCATGCCTCCATTCAATTTAGATTGACATCATGCCTTTCAGGCCTGTTCTTCACTGCTGAGGAGGCACAAATGTATCCAGAATTATTTGAGAAAATTATCCTTCCAGAAGCAAGGCTCAGCCAAGTCAAACATTTACAGGCACAGCGGCAGGCTCTGCCGTTCACTATTAAGACTCTTCTCCTCCACTCAGGAAGCCAATAGCAAGTGACAAACCTGGAAACCTTGGTGCCTGATTGAGTGCCAGAGAATGAGCCAATTAGAGGTGTTTGTCAGGGGAGCAACAATCAGGAAACAACTCACTATGGCAGCCATTCATTCAGTATGGCAGTGTTTTGACGGAAGCAGCAGTAAAAACTGCAGTGTTTTATTTTCCTATTTGTTAAATTATTTTATTTAACAGACAAACTCTGTTTCAATTGTTGACATATTTCAGCCTTCAGTATATGCATTGCCCAAAGTCATCAAGAAATATGAGAGGAGCAGCTCAACAATATTGAAGTTCAGTTTATGATGTTTAAAATCATCTGCTTATTACTTCTGGTTATACTCTAATTTAGCATTAAACAAAGCGATTCTTTTAGAAGGTAAAGAGCATACCAAGCTTTTGGGCCTAAATGTGACAACAGACCAGCAGTGCTCTCTACTGGCAAGAGAAATACAAATTAGAATGCATTAGTGTCCTCCATTTCCTTTCTTCAGGATCAGTGAAATGGAGATTGACTGGTTGCAGTGGTTGGTAGGACATGTGCATATTAAAAAAAAGGTTTCAGTGAGGACACATTTTTTTCACTATTCACATGCCATTAAAAAAAAATATGTATTTATTTTTGGTATGTGACATAAATGTGTTTAATCACAAAAATATTAAAATGAATGCTAATGGCATATAGGAGGATATTTGAGAAATCACTGTACTGTCCAAATTTGTGCCACATTTATTATTGAATATAAATGTATTTAATTAAACATGACTTACGCATCTAAAAATATAGAATTTTAGATTTAAACTTAAACACTGATGGGATCCATAACCATCACTTTTTATATAAAAACAAAGGAATTAGAAAGAGATTTCCAGTAAATCTAGTGAGTGTAACCATAGGCAACTACTGTACATGAGGTAAGGTTGCACGTATCCTGCCTATCTGATTACATTTTGCCTACTTATTCACTGCAGAAGAGGATCGGATTTGAGTGACAGACATTACAAACTAACAGGATATGTTCAACATTTCTTTATAGTGTTATGAATCCAGTGTTAGCAAGTCAAGCAATGAAATTCATGTGCAAGCACCCATCTGTTATCTGGATTTGGTTGTCCTTTAGAGCATGACCAGTTCATGGTTGTCTAAAAGAACCCAGATACCAAGAAAAAGGGTAAACAGAAAGTTAGTCATTCCAATCATAGATGTGATTAGGAAATGGACTTGTGGAACTGACCTCATCATGCACTGTCAAATACGTGTATGAAACAGAAATGGCACTGTTTTTTATGAAATCTCTTACATACAGCGGCCATTGTGCAGAAAGGTGCGTACAGTTGGTTTTATCTAAATTTAACAAGTAGGTATGGCAGGAGGATGTTTAAATCTCCAACAATATTTAATAGGAGGTATATACTTCCAAGTTTGAGGTAACAAGTGAAATACAATTTTGCCTCAGATTACCCCATGTCAAATGCACTTGTTAAAAGGTAAAGAAAAGAGAAGAAAACAGAAAAAGTCTTAAATTCAGTCAAAGGTCTAGTGCACTGGGTTCATCTAATCTCTTTACCATACTGTTTCGGTTTATCAGTTAAAATCTACAGGAAATGCACTCAGTGACCGGACCCTGACTTTAGTAAACACCAAAGGCCACTTAGACAAAATCCATTATTAGGTTGATAATACAGTAAGCGTGAGAAATGTTAAGAAAAATTGAGGTACATGCACATATTATTCTAAGAATCTTCATTAAGTATGGTTAACACCTTATTGAGGCAATGGAAAGTATATTCTCATTTTACAGACTTTATAACAGTACAACGATTAAGGACATGGCATCATTTCATTAAAATGATCAAAGTTGATGTTGGTGGAAAACAAAATAGGAACCTCTGAAAAAAAAACATCAGTACATAAAAAATGACTAGCAACATTCAGCAAAAGTCTAATGGACATTAATGGGTTAATTGTACATACTCAGTGCAGCTGACTAAAAAAAAAAAGGCGGGGGGGGGGGGATGGGACTTGGCAGACTTTCCATTCAGCATACAAACAATTGCACAAGGTTCAGTCATTGTCAGTGTCAGTATCAGTGTTTCACAGCCTGTCCGCCTTAAATCAAGACCTCTCACATTTAAGGTAAGCAATATAATATCAACAGCATTAAAACATTTATAATTTAAACATGTCTGAATTCTGTTGTGAATATACTGAGTATTTATATGGTGATGTTTATATTCTATACACAGCGGTTAGTATGCAAACCATTGTGCTGTTGGTGTTGTGGGTACTGGGAACATCACTGGTGTTGCCAGACCCTGACACAGCTGGAGAGAAAGTGGCCGAAGAGCCTATTCCATGTTCTAAGGGATGCACCTGTCTGCATGATGACTACAGCTTGGAACTTAACATGTACTGCAGTGCTCGTAACCTTACGCAAGTCCCCTCTGACATGCCCCCATCCACTCATTCCCTCTGGCTGGATGGCAACCTGTTCACCTCCATCCCAGTAGCGTCTTTTAAGGATCTTTCTAACCTGGATTTTTTGAATCTGCAGAGTGGCGAGGTGGTGACACTTGACCCTCAGGCTTTCAAGGGACTTAGGTCGCTAGCACACATTCACCTTGAGCGAAATCACATCCGGGTGTTACCAGCTACGATCTTCCACAATACACCTAACCTTGCTTCAGTTAGTCTGCATAACAACCAACTCACTCGTATTGAAGAAAGACTGTTTGCAGGACTCTCAAACATGTGGCTTCTCAACCTAGGGTGGAACTCATTATCAGTTTTACCTGAGACAGTTTTCCATGACCTGCAAGGTCTACGGGAGCTCGTTCTAGCAGGGAATAGACTTGCGTACTTGCAGCCACAGCTTTTCCAAAATCTTGCTGAGCTTAAAGAGTTAGATCTGACTGGAAATCACATTAAGGTCATCAAAGCTAATGTGTTTGTTAAACTTACTAAACTGCAAAAGCTTTACCTGGCCCAGAATCAGATAGTGACAGTGGTACCCAGGGCCTTCTTTGGCATGAAGTCACTAAGATGGATGGATCTCACAAACAACAGGCTGACTTCTCTCCATGACGACACGTTTTTGGGCCTGCACAGTCTTCATGTACTGCGTCTTTCCAACAACTCAATCACTGGAATTAGGCCCAGGACTTTCCGTGATCTGCAGTACTTAGAAGAGCTACGACTCAGCTACAACAGGATCCGAGCACTGGGGGAAAGGATCTTTGAAGGGCTTGGTCACCTGGAGGTCCTAGAGCTGGAGCACAACCAAGTACAGGAGGCACAAGTTGGTAGTTTCACTGGGCTCTCTCATGTGGCTGTCATCAACCTGTCTGGAAGCTGCTTCCAAAGTCTGCCAGACCAAATTTTCAAAGGTCTGTCAAAGCTCCACAGCCTTCATCTGGACAGAGGTTGCCTAGCAAGGGTCACAACTCAAGCTTTCACTGGACTTTCTGGTTTACGGAGGCTTTTCTTGCAGCACAACAACATCTCTGTGGTGGAACGCCAGAGCTTTGTGGACCTGGTGGGCCTATTGGGACTGGACTTGAGTTTTAACAAGTTGGAGGTTTTCACAACCCATACATTCTCCGGCCTAAAGAATTTGGAGTACTTGCTGTTGTCCAACAATGAATGTCGAGACTTTTTGCAGAATGGCACAAAGCAGCTACTCCCAAAGCTGCGCTATCTGGACCTGAGAGCTAATACTTTGACAAGTATGGTTCCTGATTTTCCAGAGGGTATGGAAAAACTTTTGCTATCTGGGAACCAGTGGAAATGTGATTGCAGTGCCCTCCCACTCAGAAATTACATCTTGAGGAATCCGTTGGTGATACCTCGGCAAGTGGAGACCCACGCAGAAGGTGAAGAGCCTGACACAACTATTACCATATACAACAACATTACATGCACCAGCCCACCACGTCTAGCTGGTCAGGACCTGCGGGATATTGACAGTGAGCACTTCCAAAGCTGCTAGACAAACATGCACAGATCTGTTTAGAAAAGTGGTTGGTGTTATCTGTGGTATTTAAAAGAAAATGTGATTTCAATATTTTAATTGTAATACTAATACATGATTCAGGCTCTTGCATAACATTTACTATCTACAAATAAATGGTTGTCATGTGTTGCCTTTAGATGAAATGGTTCAAAAATATTTAAGGAATGCTATGAATTTCTTTAAATGAAAAGACAAACCAACAATGTATTTTGCTGTAACTTTTCAGAGTTATAAGTTAATAGTTAATGTCTAATTGTGGGAAAATGCAACTACATTTGGTAAATTGTCACCTCTCTCAAGAAAAGGGAGAATTTGATGTTATTTCCCTCAATTCACTTCAAATGCTTTCAAATAATTTGGTTTATATTGGCATTGGAGAGCAAAATGGATTGTATAGAACTGAGTTCTACCACTTTGGGATCAGGTTACCAGGTGATGTTGCTTGACATTGAAACATGTTTGCTGGAGTTATAAAACAAAATAGATAGCTTTAAATGAGATGCATTTTGATGAATTTTTTTAAATATTTTAAATATTTTAATATATCTTGGACCTCCTTTATGCGGTTGAACATGCCTTGGTAATTTGTGTCCTTTAGGACAATGAAAGTGGAGGGCTAAAAAAACTGAGTGCAACAAAACTGAAATGGCGTTTTATTCAATTTTAAACGTAAAATATGTAACTTTCTGCCGCTAAGGGTCTCACAACCAAAACAATGGACGGTAAAACTGGACTTTTGATGACGTTGGGAAGTTGCGTGGAATTATGGGAGTTTTTAGTGTTAAGCACCTTCGCTGCCGGTTAGAATGCATCAGTTCACGGACGAGTTTACCCATTCAAGTTTATTCACGTTACGTTTAGTAACGTTTATTCATGTTATTGTAATACAATAGCTGCAGTTTCCCAAACATAATTATGTTTTTCTTGATTAGATTTTTATTTGTAGCTGACCATTTAGCTAGTGAGCCAGCAAGCTAACAGTAGCCAGCAGCTAAAACACAAAATATTTCACATATCAATGTCACCTTTTGGATGGTTTCAACACCGGGGCGGACGGGGTTTGTTGCAACGCTAGCAAGCTACTAAACGAGGCTGAGAGACGGGTGTGGGTGGGGATTCTCGGGGATATCTCCGCGATAGCGAGCCAGGACGTTCGATGCCTGTTGTGCAGCAGCAGAACATCTCCCAGCTGCCCGGAATGATCTCCCCTTCACTTTTCAGTAATCTTAACTTTTCGTTTTGGTGCTTAACCCACCTTTTGTCGGGTTAATTTAGCTTGAACTTACAAAATAGATAAGGTCTCTGTTGTATTACTGTGATAAAAAGTGGGATGTAATTAATCACAAAATGATGCTGTATGGCAAAAAAAAAAAAAAAGTATTACGGTTACAAGTATTTTTTTTCTGTGACATTGTAGGATTTACAATTACTCCTGAACGTATCATCTTGGTGCCAGTGTTCTGACGGAAGTTAGACTAACTGGAGGGTGAAAGGTTATATGACGCCACTGACGGGCGACTAAAGGAAACATGCCGTGTCTGAAAATAAAATAATAGATTTCTCTGGGTTTGACATTTGGTGGAAACATTTGGGATAATGTAAGAACACAACTCATAAAAATATATAACATAGGAATGGTCGTTTTTAGACATTTTAAAGCAGAAATGTTACATATTGTACCTTTAAGTTTAACCCTATATATAAATTAATTGGGATGTGTACTGTAGCTTAATATTAAGCTACAGTACCAATTACCCAATTTAGTTAATCATTGAGTAGAATGGTTGAACAATATAACGTTACAGTTCAGACACTAATGGCGTTTTTCCATTACATGGTACCTGCTCGACTCGCCTCGACTCTACTCGACTCTACTCGACTCTAGTCGCCTCGACTCGCTGTGCGTCCATTTTCCATTGCAGATTTTGGTATTGCCTCAGCGTGGCTGGTCGTTATAGCGACCACCGTGGGCGTGGCTTAGTAGCTTGCTTTCCCATTGACATATCCCCGACGCATTTCCTGGTTCTCCGTCTCCGTAAACAACATGATATCAAAGAGATAGTTAACGTTTACTGCTCCAGATTTCCCACCGTGGTCACATATATATGACTCTAGAGTCGCTACTGTTTCTCTCACATATTATGACTCTAGAGTCGCTACTAGCTGCGGAGATAATCGCTGTCACTCTCTCACTTCTCCCTCGCTCACTAGCTCCCCACACACACACATACGGCGACTCGACACACACGTCACACATGCACACACCAGTGCACCAGTATAACCATCAGGCCACTTGTATGCTATGGAGAAAGCTCTGCGTGGAGCCTCCGGCAGCAAAATAACACCGCTGGCTAAACTATTTAAAAATGCCATCTCTCGCTAGCAATGCAGTGATCAGTGATGCTTCTTTCCGACCAATCAGCAGCCTGCAGGGTTTCACGTCACCTTCTCGGCTCGCCTCAGCTCGCTTGGAACCTCGACTGAGCAGGTACTAAAAAAAGTACCTGTTAGCAGGTACCAGGTACTTTTTTTAGTAATGGAAAACCAAAAAAGGCGAGTAGAATCGAGGCGAGGAGAGTAGGTACCATGTAATGGAAAAGCACCATAAAAGGTCTTCAACATGTGTGCATTACTTGGTGTAACATTAGTAATAAAGGTCAGTTTGTCACTTTAAAAAACGTTGGGAAATTGCCTTAAAAGCGTAATAAATGTTTTAAAACTTGTGTGCCTTCACTTTCTTAATTTTTTCTTTTTCCATGTGCCCAAATAATTAGTTTAACACACCAGTTTAGCCATAGTAACGTTACCAGGTACGCCACTTCCCCACTGACCTAATGCATACGCAGCATATGTCTCCCATGAATTAGCAGAAAGGCAAAGTTTGATTGGTAAAAACAAATACAATGCCATGAAAATATGTACCTGGATAGAAACAGTTGGCTCATCACGGTCGATGCAACACCGGCAAAAGATAGCACTATAGCTAGCTAGCCAGCTAGCTTGCCGAGAGGACTCGCTAGCTAGCGTCATTCCTTTTAGCACTTGCTAGATAAATCCAATCGCCTTTCAATAAGCCAGACTGCAAGCCAAGCATGTGCATATGGCATTTACTGATGTCTACTATATTTGTGCAGACCATAGACTGGTGCAGAGTGCAGACTCGTTACCTAGCTAGCTACATCCAACATCTCTCTATCTCATGAAGAGTTAACCTTACAGCAGAAGCCTGTAATGTAGCTAGGCTAATCGTCTGTTTAGGCGTTAAACATTTTCCTGTGTTTCTCTTATGCGGCTTAAGTTAGATAGTTAGTTGCAATATTTCTGACAGCACCTGAAGGCAACATTGTTGACGAAGCACACGTGCACGGAGAAGTTTTTCGTTGCCATGGTTACCAGGAGTCACAATTAGTGAACTGCGGCACATAAACGGTAACCTTAGCTACATAAAAAAACCTTTATTTTACCGCTAGCAATGGACCTGAATCATTCGTCGTGTTGGGATTCGATTCTAGAGAAGGTGAAACCACATATACCGACCATCGACTTCGACTCTTCATCAGTATGTTTTTTTTCCATCCTAAAAATGTGCTAACGTCTGCTAGCTAACTAACGCTAACTGACAAAAACATTAGCTATAACTTCATTTACAACTGCAAATAACACCAACAATAATGGTTCCTCTCAACGTTACAGTCTGAGAATGAAGAGATTGTCCCCATATATCAAAGACCAGCTGGTCTTTCCCTGAAGGTCCCTGAAGACTTTGACATTTTTTCAATGGATGATAATGAACTAGAGGTTAGTAAATTACTGTATAGTGTTAATCGTAGTAATGTCAGGACCACCAAAGAAACATGACTGGTAATCATTGATGTTTGTTTTGTGTGTATGTGTTTATAATCAGGAGCTGTTGAAACCTGTAGCTCAGACATGCTGGTCAGAAGAGCGTATGAAGATGGATGATGATGAAATTGTGGAAGGCACTACTGCCACTCTGTGGGGTACAAAACACTCAGAAGATGTCTCTGTAAAACCAAATATGGACAGCACAAAATCTGATATGGGTTTTACTGTTCTTTCATTTGCGGTGAGTTTGGGAAAGTAAAAAGGGTTAGGAATAATTTTATGGTTATGGTTAATGCAGTTAGATATTCTCTAGTTGTTATACCTTCTCTATAAGAAAATACTGGTTTTGTTACACACTAACACTCAGAGGCTTGACCAGTGGGATTTGGATGATGTCCTCCGAAATCTGAAAGAGGATGGGCTGCCTTTGCAACGTGTGTCAGTTGAGCCTTCAAAAACACATGCAGGTAAGTAAGTTTTAACACACACCCCTGTAGCTATAGCGAATACTTAAGGGTATATGGATGATTATGGGGGGGGTGGGGGTATGTATTCCATTTACACTATGAATTTACATTATGAATTTATTATCTTGTGGTATAAGTTCAACCCAATTTTTGTTCATAGATGGTGACAAGGACAGATCCCAGGGAAATATAATGGAGAGACTAGTTACTTTCTGTCAGAGCCAATCATCTAAGTATCTGCCAGAGACTGTGAAAACGCCAAACCACATCAGGTAAGAAAGCACTGCTATGGTTTTGTGATCCAAATATATAAGATAATGATACTAATCACCTGTTTCATGCAGACAGAATGTGTGCAACAAATCATCGGAGAGGATGGAAGCAGAGCTGCAGCTGAGCCACCAGGAATGTCCCACTGTTTATATTGACCTGCGTTGCCCTGATCCTTCAATAAAACCACCAACAACATCCCCAAATCTTACATCAGCGTCAAAGTCACCAGCCAAACTTAACACTCACCAGGAAACACCACATGCAAAGAAACCCAATCTCAAAGTGCATGCTGAATCACGGATGGGGGACAAGTAAATATATCCTGCATTAGAAAAAATGGTCATGCTTCAGTCATGCACATTTTGTTTCAGTTCATAGTGTTTTTTTTTTTCTCCGCTTCCAGGGAAGTGACTGGCAAGAGTATGTTGCTTCAGAAAATCAGGGAGATGAATAGAAATAGGAATAAATATCCCAATAAATATACAGATCCTCCCTATTCAGTGCCAGGAAATGAGGCAGAAGAACAGAAAGAGAAGTTACCCCAGCCTGTAGAGTCTACATGTAGCCATGAGTCACACCACGTGTGGGAAGATAAACAATCTTCACATGTACAGTTGGAGTACAGAAACCCTAAAATGGAAAGCCCACCAACAACTCAGCAAACTACAATCAAAGAATCAAAACATCTGAGGTATGTATTTTTTATTTCTTCAGCACATCATTGAGAATAGACAAGTATTTTAACCATGGCAATGCTTTTGTTAGTGACCAACAGCAAGTTAAGCAGACATTACAACATGAACAACACCAGCAGATTTTCAAACAACTACAAATACATCGTCCACACAAATCTGTCAACCAGACGCAGCCAGCTGCTGAAAGGACTGATGTTCTTTATGATTTTGTAAGTGACATAAAACTTAAAATTTACAGTACTTAAAAAAAGAAGAAAAAAAAAAGACCTACACTTACAATGACTTGTTTTTTAGGAAGCATCTCATCTACCGTCAATCAGTACGCTACCAGCAAATATTGAAAGTAAGGGGTGTATGCTACTGACCGTCAACCTCTCCAGTCCTGGCATGGTTGAAGCAAGAGCTCATGGGAGGAAAAAACATCTGGATCCAGCTGCAACCAAATCAGACATCTACAACACTTTAGTGGCTTGGTTTTTGTCTTTGGTTAGTAAGCAGTGGCGATTCTCTCCTAATGTGTGCCAACATTTGACATTCACAAAGCTGAGTTTATGTTTCACCACGTAAGGGTCATATCCTTGTTCATCCATTTGAATTTAGGTTGGCCCAGACCCAGGCCATAATGAAGACGAGGTTGGTGCACAGGTCCCATTCTGGGTTGCAGGACTTCAGCAGCTGTGGACAGAGGGTGGACTTGCTTTGCATGTTTTAGCTGTGGCTCATCAGTCTTATACACCAAGGGTGAATAGCAAAAAACAACAACAACAACAACAAAAAAACAATTATGTAGATTTTGCAATGTCTGTGCTGACGCTGTTCTTCTTTTTGTTGGTTTTGTAGAAAAGGGACGTAGACATCCATGCACCTTTCTATAACCATGTCTGCAGGTTCCTCTCTGAGACCTCACTCACTGTAATCGCTGGCTGGCTACCTCAGCTCAAAAGCTTGCTGGGCCAACAAGCCTATGCCTCACCCATCCATCTGCCCTCTTCCTGTTTAAATGATGTCATCTCCACCACCTCCAACAAAAAGGTGGTTTGCTTCAGAGAGTGTGATTTCATATATGTTTTTAAGCACTGATTTTGCATTCTGTTGACTGTGTTCTGTTCCCCTGGCTTTGTATTTCAGGTTATAGATAGGACATTTTGTCTCAGTCCAGGGTTTTACTGGCAGACTGTGGAAACTCAGGAGCGTGTTTGTAAGGGGAGAGAGAGCACACAAGAGCTGCACACAGAGGTGAGCATGTTGTCCTTGAAAATGGTGTGTCTTTTTCAGAGGCAAAGCAGTAAAAGTGGAATAACTGATTCCTCATCTCGTTTTTGTTGCAGGTATCAGTCGCTCTGGGATGCAAAGCTTTCCTCCTTCATCCCCTCAAAACACACTACACCCTCCAGCTTATTCTCGACTCAGGACTCGATGTGTGTGGTCTGCGGCTCCTTTATCCACCACAGGGGTTCCTGAGGGACAGTGCTGGTAGGACATAATTAAAGCCACCTGGTCATAAAATACTTAATAACTGTTCTTCTGGCTCATTGATCTGGTGTGCATCCTGGATCCAACTGTGGCCTTGGGCCTTTGTCAGTGTCCTTAT
Source organism: Perca flavescens (assembly GCF_004354835.1). Taxonomy (NCBI): domain Eukaryota; kingdom Metazoa; phylum Chordata; class Actinopteri; order Perciformes; family Percidae; genus Perca; species Perca flavescens. Next base: position 15,858,355 of record NC_041345.1, read on the forward strand.
TGAATAAAAGCTGTCTTTAAAAACTCTCCCCCCTGATTTGTAGGTGCTGTACCAGCCTTCCAGAGAACTGATGAGACCTGCCAGCCTGTTCTTGCCCTTGCTGTTCAGGGCCTTCAAGCCCACACAGTGTTGAAAGATTTAACTAGTTCCTTAGATCATCTGCTGCCCAGAAAGACAGATCCAACTTCTGTTAACCCTCTCCACTGCAGAGGTCAAGAACCTCCACTCTTCTACTCCCCTCGACTGGCCAGTCAAGTCCACAGGGAGCTGTGCTTGTGGTTTTCAGGAAGACTTCCAGGAGGAAATGCACAGAATCACCACCGGTGTGACACTGGGATATTTTTTACATCATGTATACTTTTTTTTTTAAATTATTTTTCAATTTATCGTTAGACTTTTTTGACCAAATGTAGGGATGGATTGGAAAAAATAAAGGGGGAATGACCTTATCAGGGTTAGCTACGGTATTTCATTATTAACTGTGGATTGACTGAAATTGCTCTGAAATCTTGTTTGTTTTTTCAAAAGAACTGTAAAGTTAAATCTTCATGTCCTAAAAAAAACTGACACCTTTCAGTAAGCTAAATTTCACTAATATACAAGCATTTGAAAAAATACTGTGCAACTCATAAAATTAAGTTTTGAGTAAACCTGCTAAGTAACTTTTGCAGTCAGATCTTAGAGACTTAAGATATTCTATAAAGTCAAGTTTACTTAGTGCATACTAAAGCATAGTCCCTTTATTACTGTGGTGCTGTTTTTTGTTCTAATAGTGTTATAATCAGTCACCCTCTCTTTTGTTTGCAGAGTTGCCCCTTCAGATGCCAGAGTCGGAGGCAGCCTGTTCAGTTTGAGCAGATCACCTTCCTTTCTGTGTGCTACAACAAAAGGTACCGTAAAACTGAACAAGGAGCCAAAATTGTCACAAGGGGGAAAACTGGCTTCTCTCTACATTTCATTTTCAACTTTCATCTTTGCTGTCATGAGGGAAATTTTGTTTGCAGCAAGGACCAAAGATTATTATTTGAGTGGGGCCACTAATCCTTCTCTCACCCCGCATAGCTGACTTACTCCTCGTGGTGTCGCCTGCTGTGCCTCCATGTTGCTACAGCCATGTGCTGGCTGTTTGTGAACACAGAGGCTTCAGTCTGCGGGGGCTGCGGAGCCTGCAGCTTGAGAGCAATAAAGCTGCAGTCATTGGACTCTCCAACCAGCAGGTAGAACTGCAAGATACGAGTTGTGTGTAGAATAGAAAGACATTAGTTTATCGAACCTAATGACAAAAGTCAATCATTGATCAAATATTTTATATTATATACTATTTGCTTTGTAGGGAATTTTACTATTTACTGGATACATTTGTAGAGGTGGAAAGGAGAATGAATTTTGATTATAAGACCTTGGAGCTGGTGTTGAAATCCAGGAATTACATTAAAAAAAAGACATGTCTATCACAATGGAACATTTGGCTGTAATTGTCATCTTTGCAGGAAATGCACCTCTAACTGTGGGCCAATTTCCAAGCTGTTTGGGTCTAAGGAAACACAGATATCTCTTAATCCTGTATTTTTTTTATTTTATCAGAGTCTTCACACCTGTGTATGTTTTCTCTAGACCCTTGTGTTCTGTAGTCCACATTCTGTGAGCCAGGATCAGGGTCCGCTAGAGCTGCCCTCTCACTGTCTGTTGTTGTTACTGAGGAGAGAGAATGCAGTGCACCACAGTGTTAGTCTGCCAGCAGGTCTGAATTCCATCTCAAATTATATCTACACCAGAATTTATTTCTATAAACAATATCAAAAATAAACATTCTGGTGCAATAATGTGAAAAGTCTGCATTACAAAGTTTCTTGGACAATAAAATAACTTTGCAGTTTTACATTGTTATATTGTTTCAGCCCTAATGAGAGAATTTAAGGCACAAAAGCTTCTGGGTTGCATCCACTCCAGACTTGATGGCGTTAACACAGTAGAGCCAAGCTTCTGCTTCCACACTGTGCCTTACAGCACTAACCTGTTCCATATCTTTGGTAAGCACCGTGTGTTCAGTGTCAGTAAAGTAGCCGATGCTCCTCTGCTGTTTCCCTTTACGTTTCGTCTGTATATTTTCTTTTTAGTTAAGTGTATGTGGGCAGTGCCAGATCCTTCCAGGGTGATCCTGTCCCATAAGAAGTGTTCATTCAACTCTGACATGGAACAAGTGGCAGTTTTGACCTTGTGTGGGAAATACATGAGCCAAGGCCTGAACCTCCTACACAGAGTGCTGGCAGAAGGGCCACAAGGTGGGCGAAGTTCAACTGCATTTGTGAAAGCACAGCCTGTCCTTGGTTTTGGGACTGGAAGTGGCAGTAAACAAAGAGAAACAAAATACACTGTCAAGTACACGTAGCAGTTAATTAAATGAATGAACAGATTAGTGAGGATGTGAGGGAATATTTCCATTAGAATTCTCTTAACTTACCTTTCCTTTTTTTAAATTGATATTCAAGGTGATGTCCGACATGCAGGATTCAAGCTGCTTGGCCTGAAGTGGCTGCCTGCATTGACTCGACTTCAGGCTCAGGAAGTGAGTCCATACGAGGTGGGAGAGCAGCTCTGTAAAGACAGCCTGGAGAATCTGATGTCCTCTCCTGCCCTAGTGTGTGCTCTTAGACGGGTGGATGTTTTTTCTTCACTGAGGAAGCTTCTACCACGCGACTACCCCGGTAACCTCAGTGTCCTGATGTCACCCACACCTGAAGTGGCTTTCAGACAAGCCTCCCTCTTCTTCTTTGAACATGAGATGATTCCTGGTAAGTGTTTTGAGTGATGTATACAACTTGCAATCAGATACCAAGTCTAAAATCAATTATCTTAAGGGATACTACAGTTTGAAGTATTTAAGCCTATCACAACATTTAAGGAGAAATAAGAGGATAGTGTTGTGTGTATATGCCGGGGAAAGACTCATCAACCCACTTCTATCTGCTACAGACCACAGCGTACTCCCAGTTCTGAAGTTCCCTCCCCAAAACTGCAGTATAAAAGGTTTGTCTTAAATAGCATCCTAACAAGTAGATTTCTGACAACTACAGAGCACATCACAATTGCAGTTTTATATTGCAGTTTTTTTATTCTATAAATCTGAGGAATTAAACTGATAAACTCTCTTTGACTCTGCGTGCACACAGTTTTCTGGCTCATAAGCTCAAGACAGCACATACAGTATAGAAGATCTGTATGTCTTCACATCACAAAACAGATAATACATTCTCAATATGAATCCGAGGCACTAATATATTTTGTTGAGCTCGGGCTTGTGTATAATAGTTGCAAACTGTATTATCATATTAATGTTTCACTGTGGTCGAAGGCAGACTTTCTGTGCATTCCGTTACAATGTTGATGTGATCATCAAAAAGAGAAATCTTTTGGTTAGAGAGTTGTGTTTTATAATGTGTCAATGCATATAATATTGAACATTCAACTTTCTGTTTAGGTCCACAGACAGTGCTCACTGTGTGCCTGTTCAAGCCAGGAATCTGGACTCACTCTCTGGCTAAAATAGGCCACACACTCCAGCTGAGTGGGCTCACATTTGTGGGCCTGCATATAGTGAGCCTGGACAAAAGCAATGCTGCCTCACTACTACCTGCACAAAGTGTAACCGATAATGATTATGTCTGAAAAATAAGCTTTGCTTTCATGCAAAAAGCTAAGCCTTGATCATTCATACAGTGTTAATTGTTGTGTGCAGGACCCCTCAGACTTGGAGGCCCATGTGGAGTACTTGTGCTCTGGCTCCTCACTAGCCCTCTGCCTCCAGGGGGAGAATGCTGTGAGGAGGCTGCTGGATGTGCTGAGCCAAGATGACTCATCCCTGTGGACCTATTATGGTATGGCTCATTTATCCAATGGCATCCATGGTTCCGTGCACTGTCCTGCATACTGGATACACATTCAAGAACTGAATTGCTATGTATGCCACAGTACTAGTGCATTATGTAAAGCACTTTGAATTGCCTTTGTGAATGAAATGTGCTATACAAATAAACTTGCCTTGCCTTTTTGTTTGTTCAAAATGTCTGTAACCAATGTTATAGCATCAGGATCATATCCGAAAGCAATTCAGGATGTGAAGAGGCTTTTTCCAGAGGGGCTCTGCTGTACTGAGACCAGCACAATGAGACAGGAGCAGGTATGCATGTCGCACACAGGACTCAGGACTTGGGTTGCACTTTTGACTGATTAAAGACAGACATCCTGTGTTTGTGTTTGGTTTCTCATTTCAGATACTTAGCATGCGTTCAGACCTTTTAGCCTCTGTGGAGCGCAAACAGAGCTGCACACTGGCCCCTGTGGACCAGGACGGTCTGTCACCTTCAATGGTATCAGGAACAAATGGAGGTTTGGACTATTTTTCTGGTTTTATTTTGATAAACAGACAATTATATGTATCGATAACGACATTGATTGCTAAGAGCAATGCTGTAAACTGCAGAACCAGGCTATGCCCTGTATTCAGATTGCATTAGTGGTGTACTCATGCATGCATGTTTTTTCCTGACTGTTGTAATTAATGAAAAAAAAAAGTCAAAGCATTTAACATTACATGGTTCAATCATTTACTAAAGCAACATGGGTCCCTTCAAATTATTTAATCATTTATTGTGACTTTGGCAGGGACTCCTCTGGAATGGATGTTGAAATATGACTCGGTTCCAGATGACCTTTGTAAAGAAAATAAATGTCCTGTTTTGCTTGTTTATTGGTACCAGAGATACGCGGTGCCGTCTGGCAGACAACTTGTCTGCTGATACCCTTAAATGCTTCACCTCTCAGCCAAGTGCCATCCGAGCTGGACATGCTTGAGCAGCTGCTGAGGTCAGGCTGCCATCTGGTGGCAGGGAGGATGAGCATACTGGATAATGAGCAGAGGAAACATATCGCTGACACACTGAAAATGTCATCGAGAAGAGATGAAAGGGTTAGAAGACTGTCTTTGAAATAAGTTGCTTTAGAGTTATCACTGTCTTATAAATAGCAGTTGATTTTCCCTGGTCTCATGTTTCCTTAAAAGATGGCTCATCTTTACACAACGGCACCCTGTCTCATCATGGCTCTACAAGGGAAAGCGATTGTGACATGCTTGAACATGATCCTTGAAAGGTATGGAAAAAGACAACTCAAACCGATTGTGCACACATGTAGAATATTTATATATAAATAACTTTTTCCTTTTCCCTGTGTCTTTCATTGTTACACTAGCATTTACAAGGTCAGGCCAGATCTCGAAAAAGCGGGGGAAATTATTATCTACCCAGAGAATCAGAAAGAGGTAAATTATGAATATAATTCATGTTTTTCTTTAAGGCCTTTATTTATTCCTAATAGATTAACATAACATTAGCTGCATTATGTGAACCACCCAGGTGTACTGATGTGTTAAGAGTTGGTATATTGTCATAAAATATTGTTTTATAGATCAACAAGTCCCATTTTAATATATTTGTTGTGTTCTCCCCTCCAGGCCAAGCAGCTGATATGCTACCTATTTGATGCCTTGTCTCCTGAGAGCTGTCACACTGTTGTGCCATAAAGTTGAAATGGATACACTAGTACAAGCATGCCAAAGGTAATGCTACTTCTGTTGGCATTTTCATATAACTGTTCTGAAAAAATGTAATTTGTAATTCCAATTGTTCCGGAAAGACTCGTTTTGTATAATAAACATATTTTTCCAACTCACTGTAGTGTAATAAATGTTTTGTTCCCCCTTAAAAAAAAAATCACCTTCCCCCTCCTCTGGTGTCCACTTGACTTTTAAGGCACAAGCAGTTTTCTTTTTTTTTTAAGATTATTTTTTGGGGGCTTTTCCCTTTATTTGAAAGTGGATACACACGAAAGTGGGAGAGAGTTAGGGGACGACACGCAGCAAAGGGCAGCAGGTCAGATTTGAACCCTTCGCCGCTGCAGGACTCAGCCAACATGGGGCGAACGCTCTTACTGGGTGAGCTAGAGGCCGCCGCAGTCGTTTTCTGAATTTTATTCTCTAAGTTGTGTTTGAGACCAAAAGTATTCACACATTTCAGATGAAAAATTATTTTAATTCTCAAGATGATAAAAAATAATTTTGGGAACTCTGTAAACCATTGCATAACTGTAGTGTAACAATGTAACAAGTGTTAACAAACTAGTAATACACTACAGAAAATACACAATCCATAATGTAGAAAAGAAAAATCTACTATTCTAAGACTTGCACCTATGTTTGTGTTCACAACACAAAAAATATCAATATACTGACAGAATAGTTTCTACGATGATCAGTAAAGAATTTCCTACATATCCATAGAGCTCGTCACAAAATAAGGGACATATAGTTTAATCTAAAATGTCTAAACCTACTGACATTAAGAAATGAATGCATGAAATGCAGTTTCCTCAGATTTAACACATTCTCTATTAAATCACTGTATTACCCTGAGAAAAATACATTTCTTTCCTTATAGATTTCCTCATTATGCTGACAAATAGAAACTTGAAAACTTGCATTTGTTTTAGTTCTAATACATTTTATTGAATAGCAGTTCACAGCTAGATGCTACATCAATATGAATTAACTGCGCTCCATAATATCCAGTGACCTATTCATTGAATATCTAATTTAGAACAATACATTCAATATTTCAGGGCTTCAATGTTAAAATAACACTTCTACTGAAATGTTCTAAAGTATATGGAACAAATGGTTCCACATTCAGATTATTTACTTTTAACAAAAGCTGTTGTACTAGTATTTAATTAATTTGAACAGCTCCATACATAATACTCCTATACATTACATGTACAAGATTGCATAAATCTTCAGGCTCCATTTTCAAAATATTAAAAACAAAAAAGACAACACAACAACTAACAACAATGCAAAATAGAAACTATTTCAATGCAGAGCATAATGATACATCTATTACAGTTCATTTACAAGATTCTTTCTATTTGGTGCTTTTCCTAACAAACCATTTTTTGAGAAGAGTTTTTGGTGCCAAATGACTAATTGAGATCAAAATTGTGTATTCAATGGTTAAGTATCGCTGTGTTGTTGTTTTTTTAA